>NC_090238.1:39385591-39595591 GCF_024489055.1 Chanodichthys erythropterus | reverse complement strand
CCAGAATGTGTGTGTGAAGTTTCAGCTCAAAATCCCCCACAGATCATTTATTATAGCTTGTCAAATTTGAGCAAAAACACGCCGTTTTTGTGTGTGTCCCTTTAAATGCAAATGAGCTCCACTTTCCAGAAGAGGGCGGAGCTTTAACAGCTCAACAACAACAAAGCTGGAGAATCTCACGCAGCCAAAATGAGGAAAGTGTTCAGCCTTACATTGTTCAAACCGGAGTCGACACTGATGGAGAGACTCAGGAAGAAGTTACAACTTTTAGACGTTTCTGAATGGTTAGTGGATAAATTGATGTAGTTGCTGTGGAGTTGATTCAACTCATCCACTAGCATGTGCCGTCATGTTCATCTTTTGTGTTGAATTGACCCTCGTTTGGCGTAAAATGACGGCATGACAACAACACTCGACTACAACAACTCTTCCTCTTCTCTAAAGCAGCCCAACATGGCCCCGCCCCCTTTGTTGTGTGTCCTCAGGGGCGGGGTTTATGTAAATTTTAGGGTTAGTGATGTCACTAACCCAGGAAGAAGCTCGTTGTAGTCCTTACCAGCCGTTTAAAATCAATTTCTGTAAAAGAAAATCTCTCTCTTTGCATTGAACTTTGAGTGTCGTAACTTTGCAGATGTTGTTTATGATCAAACAGCAACATTACACATTAACTAAAGTTACAAAAGTCAAATCATAATCAACCACCCCTTTAATAAGAAAAAATGACTTGAAATTCCTACATTCTGGAACCAAATCTCATGCAGAAGAGAGATGATCTGATTATGTTTAACGTCACATCATCAGCGTCACTGTGCTTTCAGCAGGCCGAGCTCGGCTCGCAGATAAACGATGATTAATAATGGAAGCAGCGATGACGTCAGAGAACAGGACTTTAGCGCTCATGCTAATACTCACTGGAGAAGTGCATGATGGGAGTGATAAGGTAAAAGGCTGAAGCGGTTCCCTGGCAGCGCTGATCATGTACAAATCCTGAATATAAAGTGAATCTTCCAGATGGCCTGAATTAAACAGACAATCACTGCTTCTGGAAACACATGATTATCTTACGGGGAAACTGTTGATTTCACAAATAAGTGTGTGTGTGTGTGTGTGTGTGTTGATCAGGGTTAATTTCAGGTCATATGGATTAATCACAGGAATAACAGCATTCATTCTGTGTACATGTGACAGTTCAAGAAGAGTCAATACTGAACTAAACACACACACACACACACACATGAAGATGAAACTGTAAATCAAGTCTTTCAGTATTTTCTGACAGCTCAGATATTGTTCATCCAATAAAAGGAAAAGCAAGTCAAAAGTTCTTTATAGTTTTGCAGGGAAAACAGTAACCAAGCAACTGGAAAAGACATTTTACTTTAGACTGAGAGGCAAAAACACTATAATTAGACTTCAGCAGCAGAACCGGTGTCATATGAGCCCAATCCATCAGAACATCCATAATCCAGAACTAAAGTGATGATTGGGTTCAAAACTCAAGCACTGACCAGCTAATGTTGAGCTTCTAACAAAAGCCATCAGGTGATGTTTCATGAATATCTGCATTCAGTAGCTGTGCTTCCTTACAAATATTGTCATGCAAAGTTTGGGATATTGCATAAAAAAAATGCTGAATGGAAACGGCAAGATGCGCATAAATTCTTAAAATAAAAACCGTATATGCTCTATTGAGGCAGCTAATTTCTTAATCAGATTAGTAGACATGCGCATAAACTACGACAGAAACACATTTACCGAATAAAAACAAAAACCGTCATGTGACCTTGGCTCAGCAGAGGCTGTGATTGGATAACTGCACTAACCAGCGGACCAATCACATCGCAGCATCTCAAATGTTGGTTTGGTGGTTCTGAAACGTCAAAGTCTGTCATCAGAATGATTTGGTTTCATTCCTCCAGAAGCGTCTCACACGATTGTGTTCCCAAACACCAGCATCCGAACACAAGATCACGTGACAGCGTTTATTGTGTTTCGTCTGACGCTCTGAGATGAACTCATTTTTGATGGAGGAGAAAAGAGCCTGATTGAAGAAACTTACAGGTTATTACTGATATTTTGCTCCAGGAAATGATGATTTTGTTCTCTTGAACACATGGGATGGAAACTGCTTTATTCTCAGATGTTTTTTGTCATATTCTAATTTTGTGCACAAGTTAAATTCTCAGATTTGGATGGAAACACAGCTGATGATGACGCTGTTGCACGTCCACTTATTTTTACATAATCACTTAAAATAAGGACAAGCGTGGGTGTTTTTGGACTTTTTTTCCAGAATATGTCCTTGTTTTCTGGTTTCACACGGTTTTCCTAGTGTGTGTGCCTGACAGATGGACAGTTGTGAAATACAATTATTTTTGGTTGAAAACATATTATTTTGCAGCAATTTAGCCAATCTTTTATCTCATATTTTTGTGTGCTTTCTATGTTGCTCAATGACATTCTGCCCCATCGAGTCACAAACACTAACATGAGTCTGTAAATCAGTGTCAGTGATGAATCCATATCTGCGAGAGGTGCGTCTGATCCAGAATGATGCTGCATCACGAAAACATCAAACAGATGATTGACATCAGAGTGAAAATATGTTCAATACTGTATTTGCATCTCCAGATTTCATCAGAAAGATGATGTTCATCTGAACCAGAGTGACTATCAGGATATGTGAAGCAAATAAAGAGTGAATGTGGCTCTTTGAACTGAATCAGTGTTTAATTGAGTCTCATTAACTGAATGATAATTACTGTATAATTCACATACTATCAGCACAACACATGCTGATGAGATATCGTCCACAAGCCTCCAGAGATGAAATGTTTTATTACGAAATGGCTTTGATAAAAAGGAATAATTTACATTTGTCCTGTATTTTAGACATCAGTGTCGATCTTCTGGTTGCGAACCTTTTAAAAATCGACCTTCACACAAAATACAGGAGGGAAAGAGAGCGAGCGTTTGTGCAGGTGTGTGAAAAACTAAAACAGACACGTCATGTGGAAGCTCTTTCTGCCACAGGAAGAACAAAATCATGCTTCTGTAAATCATAATCATGACTTTCTGCTTCATATCTATGACATAAAAAGCTGAAATTATCAGATCAGTAGTCATACTGAGTTATAATTGACAAATTCGAGATTTCAAATTTGAATCAAAATAATGAAATAAAAAGTTGAAATCATGACAGTCATAATTATGAGATAAAAAGTGAAAATTATGAGATAAAAAGTGAAAATTATGAGATAAAAAGACGAGTCAGAAAAAGTCATAATTATGACAAAAATTCAATATTTTGACAAAAAGTCAAAATTATAACCTACTAAGTGATACTTATAAGAAAAAAGTTATGACATACTGTTATAATTGATATAAAATCAAAATTATATTACTAAAATTATGAGATAAGTCAAGAGATAAAATCATGAAATAAAAATTTGACATATAGTCCAAATTATGACATATTTAGTGATAATTATGAGATACTATTATGAGATAAAAAGTCAAAATTATGAGATAAAAGACAACTATTTCATACAGAGTCACAATTATGATATAAAAAGTTTTGAAATGCTGTTGATTTATGTGAAAATAATTATGAGTAATAGTAGAAAAAGTCAAAATCATGACATACTAAATTTTAAAAAGTCATGATTATGAGATAAAAAGTTGACATTGTGATTAAAGTCGAAATTATGAGATAAAAAGTGAAAATTATGATATAAAAACATACTAAGTCAAAATTATGACAAAAATTCGACATTCAAAATTATGACCTAAGTGATAATTATGAGGTAAAAAGTTATGATTTATATAATTTATATAAAATCAAAATGATATCATACTAAAATTATAAATTGAAATTATAACACTAAGTTATAATATACTAAATTATAATTTAATGTCATGATTTTGATTTAAAAGATAAAATGTCATCATTATGAGATGACAAATATTATTCCAAATTATGACATATTTAGTAATAATTATGCCATACTATTATGAGATAAGTCAAAATTATGACTTTAAGTCATAATAAAGGGATAAAAAAATGTTGAAATTATGAGATAAGACAATTATGCAATACTGAGTCATAATTATGTAATTTAAAAATTTAAAAAAAGATTAAGATCGAAAATAATAGTTATGAGAAAAAGTCAAAATCATGACATACTAAATTAGAATTATGAGATTAAAGTCGCAATTATGGGATAAAAAGTCAAAGTTATGACGTACTAAATCATAGTTTTGAGATTAAAGTCGCAATTATGGGATAAAAAGTCAAAGTTATGACGTACTAAATCATAATTTTGAGATTAAAGTCGCAATTATGGGATAAAAAGTCAAAGTTATGACGTACTAAATCATAGTTTTGAGATTAAAGTCGCAATTATGGGATAAAAAGTCAAAGTTATGACGTACTAAATCATAGTCTTGAGATTAAAGTCGCAATTATGGGATAAAAAGTCAAAGTTATGACGTACTAAATCATAGTTTTGAGATTAAAGTCGCAATTATGGGATAAAAAGTCAAAGTTATGACGTACTAAATCATAGTTTTGAGATTAAAGTCGAAATTATGGTATAAAAAGTCAAAGTTATGAAGTACTAAATCATAATTTTGAGATTAAAGTCGAAATTATGGGATAAAAAGTCAAAGTTATGAAGTACTAAATCATAATTTTGAGATTAAAGTCGAAATTATGGGATAAAAAGTCAAAGTTAAGAAGTACTAAATCATAATTATGAGATTACAGTCGAAATTATGGGATAAAAAGTCAAAGTCATGAAGTACTAAATCATAATTTTGAGATTAAAGTCGAAATTATGGGATAAAAAGTCAAAGTTATGAAGTACTAAATCATAATTTTGAGATTAAATTCGCAATTATGGGATAAAAAGTCAAAGTTAAGATGTACTAAATCATAATTTTGAGATTAAATTCGCAATTATGGGATAAAAAGTCAAAGTTAAGATGTACTAAATCATAATTTTGAGATTAAAGTCACAATTATGGGATAAAAAAAAGTTATGAAGTACTAAATGATCATTTTGAGATTAAAGTCGAAATTATGGGATAAAAAGTCAAAGTTATGAAGTACTAAATCATAATTATGAGATTAAAGTCGAAATTATGGTATAAAAAGTCAAAGTTATGAAGTACTAAATGATCATTTTGAGATTAAAGTGGCTATGAGATATTTTTGTGTCTATTATAATTGACAAAAGCGTGATTTTTTCTCCTTCTGTGTCGAGAATGAGCTTCCACAGAAGATGCTCTCGGCTGGAAACAGTCAGGACGAGGTCAGTCGGTCCCGGGAAACTCTTCTCTTCCCGCAGCAGCTCGTGAAAGTCGCCTCACTTCTACAGTCGAATCACGGCATCGCGCAGACGCTCGCGGTACTGATCCAGCCAGTGTCGGAGCTCGGAGATCCGGTATCCCTCCGGTCCCCTGCCGCCCTGATACACCACCTTCCCGTCCTGCACGATATAAAGTCTGTCGAAATAAGCCCCGTACGCGCTGTTGGAAGAGTTCTCCATGCTGTCGGCAACTATCGCGCAGCCCGGCGCCTCGCGCTCCATCAGCCGCGCGGCGCTCAGTCGCTCCTCCAGACTCCGGTGCCTGCGGATCTGATACGGCGCGTCGGAACTGATCCAGCCGTCGGACGGATGCGCCTCTTCGATGTAAACCACCAGAGCATCGGCGATGTCCGCGTACTGAAGCACGAGCCGCTGGAACACCTTCAGGCGCTTCATGAACGGCGGTCAGCTGCAACTGCCGAAATTCAGCACCAGCGGCCGCTGACCGCGCGCGAACTCCAGGATGCGTTTGCGCTTGAGCTCCGCGAGCGGAACCACTTCACTGTTGGGCGCTGCGTGGCCGAGGCGCGCGGACTTCATCCAGTCCAGCTTGTGTCCGTGGAAAACCGCTTTGAGCGACTCCCAGCTGAACATGCGGTTGTTGTCGGAGACGCACAGCGGAGGGTCTTCATCCTCCTCCTCTTCCTCGCCGTGATGGAATAAAACTCTCTTTCTCACGCACAGAAAATCAAGACACCACAGCATGAACGCGGCGACGAGAAATCGCGGTAAGATGACCAAACACACGAGCGCGCTTTTCAGCGCCTTCACCGTATTCATGATCAATCATATGACAGCGAGAGAAAGAGAGAGAGAGAGAGAGAGTTTCTGATGTTCAGCCGCTCAACTTCCCTTTTATATGATGAATGGATGTCAGTCAGTCACTCCGCCTCCAAACACATGCTGGAATAAACCACAGTCAGGAATATCACGCGAAAATGGCATTCCGTCGAGGACCGGAGTGACACCGGATTACATTTGAAAATGAAAACACTCTTGATCGCGTCAAAGACTTCAGAACTTTGTCTGTTGCGCACGAATGGAAGCGCGGCGAAAGTTCATATGATCTGAAGGGACTGGAGCCCGTGAGAGTCGGATCGTGTCATCATCACCTGCAGACACTAGGCGGCGCTCGCGACTCTCACCATCAACTTGGGTCTTGATCGATCTCTGAGCAGCTCAGTTACACACGAATCATTGTGTATTCACTGCCGCCTCACACCAGAAACAAACTACAGGAGATTCAATCAGTCTTTAACTCTGGAACTCTGAAGTGCAAAAGGAGGTTCCAGCTTCAAGCCTTCAACCTTTCTGCTGCAGCTCAATGATCTCACTGCGTTTCTACACTGCAAAGTGATGCAACAAACCTGGATCACTCCTATTATGAGCACAAAGCGGTCAAAAAAACTTCACAGCAAATGGTTTTTAATTCTCTCGAGGAGGTTGAAAAAAATTGTTCATCAAGCACACTACACGCTTTCAAGAATTAGATTTCAGATGTTTTCAGATCTTGAGTACTAAGCATTAAGACCCGTTTACACTGAGGACCATAAACTCTGACGGCCAATCAGAATCCATCCTGCATTAAAGGATTAGTTCACTTCAGAATTAAATTTTTCTGATAATTTACTCTCCTCCATGTCATCTAAGATGTTCATGTCTTTCTTTCTTCAGTGGAAAAGAAATTAAGGAAAACATTCCAGCATTTTCTCCATATAGTGGACTTCACTGGGGTTCAACAGGTTGAAGGTCCAAATGTCAGTTTCAGTGCAGCTTCAAAGAGCTCTACATGATCCCAGACGAGGAATAAGAGTCTCATCTAGAGAAACCATCAGACATTTACTAAAAAAGATAACAATTATATACTTTTTAACCACAAATGCTCGTCTTGCGCTGCTCTGTGATGCTCCACGCATGACGTAATCATGTTGGAAAGGTCACGGATGAACCCTAGTGAAGTTCACTATATGGAGAAAAATCCTGGAATGTTTTCCTCAAAAACCTAATAGGAGTGATCCAGATTTGCATTCATTTGCATTGTAGAAATGCTGTGAAAATGCCCGAATGAACTAGAATCGAATTAAGAGCTTGTGAATCACAATTTAATGCATGATTGAATGAATCAACATTTTTGAACAAACTGGTTGAATTAATGATTCACATGACTCTCTGTCACTCATTCCATTCCTTGAATTAATCAGAAGTGAAATATTTAATCACCATTTCTGATTTGATCATGAAATCTGCCAACAGTGTTCACAGCTGCATCACTTATTGTTTCTCATATATATGATCTGAGTGCTAATCTAAAAACAGCCTTTGCTCGTGTCAGACATGCATTACTGTTTCACACTGCAACCTAAACATGTCCGATTCTGTATCGTGTTGCGCTTGAAATATGTCGCAGGTTAAGGTCATAAGTTCAGAATGCATTCTGTGATGTTCGAAGAAGAAGCCAGACGAAAATAGGACACAGCGCTAGTATGTTGAGGAAGTACGTACATGAGCGGTATACGTTACATGTGAGTACGTGAAGGACGACACGCTTGATGCCTGGAGAAGAGAACAACAACAACATTAAAGTCCCCATGAAATCAAAATGGACAATTCTTGTTTTTTTAATGTAATATTGCAGTGTGATTTATCGCTGCACATCATTATTGTGTTAAATTCATGTTCTGGTAATCTTGAATCAGAATATCTTCCTCTTGCAGCATCTCTTCTCTGATATAAGAGATTATAGTCTGCTCCGACCTAACTTCCTCTCTGAAATATGCTTTTGACTATGATCCTTCCCTGATAAGAGCATAATTATCATGGACACAATAGTAATATGTAAACAGTACCACCTGGGTGATACTATATCACTTATAGTGTGGGTGCGGCAATGAGCCATCAAGAACCATCCTGTGTTAAAATGAATACATGAATATGAGAATCAAGGGTTTTGGATTATTTTATCACCTCACCATTTGGGTGTGCCCATATGGTGCAGTATCGAGAACATTAAGACAAAGCTTCATTTACATGTCTAGCGGGGACTCGGGGTTCAGTCTGACTCTGTTGAACCCGAAGTGCTGTCTTCTGAAGTTGCTACTGCTATTCTGGAATAAAAGATTTCTTCTTCATCGAGATCATCTAAGTCCTCATCATTTTTCTTACACTGATGACGAGGGCGGGGCATGAGATCCACCAATAGCAAACCACAACCATCCAATCAATTCCCCACAGACACAATCAAGCCCCGCCCTACATTTGTTCTTGTTTGCGAAGCGTTTCACTCGGATATACGACACAATAGAGAAGAAAAGACCAGCGAAACTTCACTTTCATGATGACTTGTCCACTTAAACTCTATATCTATGAAAACTGCTGTAAGAACTGACCTGTGATTAAGCGAGCAGATTTTGTTATTCAGTCATATGAAGCGAATCACAACAAAACAATCTTTCAAATCTACTATGATCGTGGCATTCTTCAAGATTACAGGAATGAATCATGACACATGAAAATCATGTCAGAAGAAACAAGTGCATGTCTAGATGAGGAAGAGCGTGGTCTCGGTCTTCAGATGAAAACCGGATTAGTTTCCATGGAAGCAGCTTCTCCACCGCGTCCTGCTGACAGACACGGTTTCATTCTGTTGGATGTGCTGCTTAACTTTTGTCTCTTCGAGTCACAGGAGTTCTTTCCCAAACAGAAATGCTGTTGTGTGCAAAATGAGAAATGCAAATCTTGTCTGCCGTCCCTCCTTTAGGAAACATCTTTGCATTAATAATCTGAAGATCATCCTCTGATCTTCTCTCATTGTGTTCCCAGGCTTTCCACTTGTGTTTGGTAACTGTGAGAATTTATAGTGGTGCATCAGACAAGATCTTGAGTTTTCATCAGCTCTCAGTTTGCCATATTTACCCTTCTGTACCCTTCTTATGTATGTTTCAGTATTGACTGATTTATCTCTCTCTGTTGTGGCGGTTGGCTCGTAACCCAGTTACCTTCTATAAACTGAGCTGATTCTTGGCAGCGCGCTCGGTTCATCTGAGGACAGCGGGCTGGAAAATCTCCCGCATGCTCAGTGAGGTGGCTCCCGTCCAGCGCTGATGAAACACGAGGACGGCTGTCAGCACCGCACGTCTTTACGATAACTGTCATCACAGCCGCTTCATCCTCCAGATGCGTCACTCATACGATACAGCATTTAATAAACAGGCTTTGACTCCCAGCATCCCCCGATCTCGCGCTCAACTCACATGAACCGCCCGCCGGCCGGCCGTTTCTCAGCAACCAGCGAGTCACAGAGGAGAGGACGGCATGTTATCTGCTGCTCATCTGATAATCCCACAGTCACGCGGCTCTGTGACGGAAATGCATTTTTCTGTTTAACTCATAGAGTTTGATATGCGGCTCATATGGACCTGAGATGATTGCATGAGGCACAACAAGGTTGCACATGGAAAACTGAATTAGGGTCAGAAACACTTCAAATCAATCCAATGAAACACTTCTTTCTCAGTGTTTCTGTCATGTTTTCTAGCACAAATATCTTAAATCAAGATGCATTTACTGGAGAAGCAAAATGACCAGATATTAAGTCTTTATTTCTGAAAAAGGCATCAAAATAAAGTGTGTTTGTGCTTAAAACAAGAACAAATATCTAAAAATGGGGTCCGAAAAATCTGGAAGCTTGTTTCTGCCATGAAATAAAAAAATTTTACTGCAAAATTGTATCTCACAATTGTGACTTTTTTCTCAGAATGGCAAGTTATAAAATCAGAATTGCAAGATATTCCTCGTCTCGTCTGGGATCATACAGAGAAACCATCAGTCATTTTCTAAAAAAAAAAAAAAACATTATATACTTTTTAACCACAAATGCTCGTCTTGCTACCCTTCTTGCTACCCGTCTTGCTCGTAATCATGTTGGAAAGGTCACGCGTGACGTAGGCAGAAGTACCGCGGTAGAGCGAAAAACTCCATCTCAAAATGTCCGATGGTTTCTCTAGATGAGACTCTTATTCCTCGTCTGGGATCATGTAGAGCTCTTTGAAGCTGCACTGAAACTGACATTTGGACCTTCAACCCGTTGAACCCCAGTGAAGTCCACTACATGGAGAAAAATCCTGGAATGTTTTCCTCAAAAACCTTCATTTCTTTTCCACTGAAGAAAGAAAGACATAAACATCTTGGATGACATGGAGGAGAGTAAATTATCAGGAAATTTTAATTCTGAAGTGAACTAATCCTTTAAGTCTTGTTTTTTGAAAAATGCATTAAAATGAAGTAAGTTTGTGTTTAAAAGAAGAACAAATATCTGCCAATGGAGTCCTTTTTTTATTAATATTATTTCTGTGACCCCATTGAACAGATATTTGTTCTTGTTTTAAGCACAAACTCACTTCATTTTGATGCAGTTTTCAGTAAACATCAGCATTTTTGGGGCCCAAGTCGCATTTCTGTGTTTCCTCAATGTTCAGAAGCTCAAACTCTGTAAGCCGATTTTAAGCACAAAACAATCAAAGCCTTCAACTTTCTGAGGAAACATTTGAATAATCTTGCATTAAGCGGCTGGACGAAACACTAATTACAGGATTGCATCATAATCACACTTTGACTAAAGAGTTTAGACAGCCCAACACTGTAATGATTGTGGCTGATCGCGTCAGTAACGGATGCATTAGATCTTTCCTATGTTATAACAATTGTAAGTGCTCAAATAATTTCAAGCATGAACATTTTTGAGTTCTGCTGTTGGGTTATGTATGCGGGATGGACTGATGAAAACCATAAATAAATACATTCATTATCCATTTAATGTCTCAGAATTGGAATTATAATAAGAGTGATGTGCTCGTGTCACGGTCCTTCTCAGTCAGATCTCCATCTGTAGGTGTATCTGTGCCACAAATGACTGTCCAATCTGATTTTGATTACTTTCTCGTCTATATTTACGTGTTTTACAGTCGAGTCGAGTGTTGAATCTGATGAGACTGAAGGCTTTCAGAGCAGACACAACAAACAATAAAATGCTTGTAAAATGATTCTTGTTTTTCCAAATAAAATAAATTACCTCTGTCCTGTATTGATCCAAAAAAAATTGTCTTTTTAATGCCAAACAGACGCAATGAATCAAGCGAAGTGTTTAAATGATAAAAACAAGCCACATGTATGGCTGCATTTAAAAACACGTAACCTTGATTTAAACATTTATTGCCACGTCTATACATAATACGTTTTTAATACAAAGATCATTCTGAAAGGGGTCGTGTGGCTCGTCTGGTGTGAAGTTCTGCGAAGGGTTCTTCAGAACGGCAAATTCCTGTGATCATCAGTCAGTCGTTCAGGAGCCTGTCGAGTTTCTCACTGCGCCTGGAATGCAAATATAACACCACTGCAATCCTCCTTCATCTGCGGGATATTAATACAAGCGACGCGAGTCAGTAAACACGTCTAGGAGGAGCCAACTCAATACATTTACATTCTAGCGGCTCTAAATGGTGCACTTCATAACTATAGTCTTGTATAAAGCATTTGCCACAGGATCCAGGACCAGGATCTGAGTAACACAAAAACCACCCAAACACCGGGCTGTTACGTCTGACCCAGGATCTGAGTAACACAAAAACCACCCAAACGTCGGGCTGTTACGTCTGATCCAGGATCTGGGTAACACAAAAACCACCCAAACACCGGGCTGTTACGTCTGACCCAGGATCTGAGTAACACAAACACCACTCAAACACCGGGCTGTTACGTCTGACCCAGGATCTGAGTAACACAAAAACCACCCAAACGTCGGGCTGTTACGTCTGATCCAGGATCTGGGTAACACAAACACCACCCAAACGTCGGGCTGTTACGTCTGATCCAGGATCTGGGTAACACAAACACCACCCAAACGTCGGGCTGTTACGTCTGACCCAGGATCTGAGTAACACAAAAACCACCCAAACACCGGGCTGTTACGTCTGACCCAGGATCTGAGTAACACAAAAACCACCCAAACGTCGGGCTGTTACGTCTGATCCAGGATCTGGGTAACACAAACACCACCCAAACGTCGGGCTGTTACGTCTGACCCAGGATCTGAGTAACACAAAAACCACCCAAACGTCGGGCTGTTACGTCTGACCCAGGATCTGAGTAACACAAAAACCACCCAAACGTCGGGCTGTTACGTCTGACCCAGGATCTGAGTAACACAAAAACCACCCAAACGTCGGGCTGTTACGTCTGGCCCAGGATCTGAGTAACACAAACACCACCCAAACGTCGGGCTGTTACGTCTGACCCAGGATCTGGGTAACACAAAAACCACCCAAACGTCGGGCTGTTACGTCTGACCCAGGATCTGAGTAACACAAAAACCACCCAAACGTCCGGCTGTTACGTCTGACCCAGGATCTGAGTAACACAAACACCACCCAAATGTTGGGCTGTTACGTCTGACCCAGGATCTGGGTAACACAAAAACCACCCAAACGTCGGGCTGTTACGTCTGACCCAGGATCTGAGTAACACAAAAACCACCCAAACGTCCGGCTGTTACGTCTGACCCAGGATCTGAGTAACACAAACACCACCCAAATGTTGGGCTGTTACGTCTGACCCAGGATCTGGGTAACACAAAAACCACCCAAACGTCGGGCTGTTACGTCTGACCCAGGATCTGGGTAACACAAAAACCACCCAAACGTCGGGCTGTTACGTCTGACCCAGGATCTGAGTAACACAAAAACCACCCAAACGTCGGGCTGTTACGTCTGACCCAGGATCTGAGTAACACAAACACCACCCAAACACCGGGCTGTTACGTCTGACCCAGGATCTGAGTAACACAAACACCACCCAAACACCGGGCTGTTACGTCTGACCCAGGATCTGAGTAACACAAAAAACACCCAAACGTCGGGCTGTTACGTCTGACCCAGGATCTGGGTAACACAAAAACCACCCAAACGTCGGGCTGTTACATCTGATCCAGGATCTGAGTAACACAAACACCACCCAAACACCGGGCTGTTACGTCTGATCCAGGATCTGAGTAACACAAACACCACCCAAACACCGGGCTGTTACGTCTGACCCAGGATCTGAGTAACACAAACACCACCCAAACACCGGGCTGTTACGTCTGATCCAGGATCTTGGTAACACAAACACCACCCAAACACCGGGCTGTTACATCTGATCCAGGATCTGAGTAACACAAAAACCACCCAAACGTCGGGCTGTTACGTCTGACCCAGGATCTGGGTAACACAAAAACCACCCAAACGTCGGGCTGTTACGTCTGACCCAGGATCTGAGTAACACAAAAACCACCCAAACGTCGGGCTGTTACGTCTGACCCAGGATCTGAGTAACACAAACACCACCCAAACACCGGGCTGTTACGTCTGACCCAGGATCTGAGTAACACAAACACCACCCAAACACCGGGCTGTTACGTCTGACCCAGGATCTGAGTAACACAAAAAACACCCAAACGTCGGGCTGTTACGTCTGACCCAGGATCTGGGTAACACAAAAACCACCCAAACGTCGGGCTGTTACATCTGATCCAGGATCTGAGTAACACAAACACCACCCAAACACCGGGCTGTTACGTCTGATCCAGGATCTGAGTAACACAAACACCACCCAAACACCGGGCTGTTACGTCTGACCCAGGATCTGAGTAACACAAACACCACCCAAACACCGGGCTGTTACGTCTGATCCAGGATCTTGGTAACACAAACACCACCCAAACACCGGGCTGTTACATCTGATCCAGGATCTGAGTAACACAAAAACCACCCAAACGTCGGGCTGTTACGTCTGACCCAGGATCTGAGTAACACAAACACCACCCAAACACCGGGCTGTTACGTCTGACCCAGGATCTGAGTAACACAAACACCACCCAAACACCAGGCTGTTACGTCTGATCCAGGATCTGAGTAACACAAACACCACCCAAACACCGGGCTGTTACGTCTGACCCAGGATCTGAGTAACACAAACACCACCCAAACACCGGGCTGTTACGTCTGACCCAGGATCTGGGGAACACAAACACCACCCAAACACCGGGCTGTTACGTTTAACCCAGGATCTGAGTAACACAAACACCACCCAAACACCGGGCTGTTACGTCTGACCCAGGATCTGGGGAACACAAACACCACCCAAACACCGGGCTGTTACATCTGACCCAGGATCTGAGTAACACAAACACCACCCAAACACCGGGCTGTTACGTCTGACCCAGGATCTGAGTAACACAAAAAACACCCAAACGTCGGGCTTTTACGTCTGACCCAGGATCTGGGTAACACAAAAACCACCCAAACGTCGGGCTGTTACATCTGATCCAGGATCTGAGTAACACAAACACCACCCAAACACCGGGCTGTTACGTCTGATCCAGGATCTGAGTAACACAAACACCACCCAAACACCGGGCTGTTACGTCTGACCCAGGATCTGGGGAACACAAACACCACCCAAACACCGGGCTGTTACGTTTAACCCAGGATCTGAGTAACACAAACACCACCCAAACACCGGGCTGTTACGTTTGACCCAGGATCTGAGTAACACAAACACCACCCAAACACCGGGCTGTTACGTCTGACCCAGGATCTGGGGAACACAAAAACCACCCAAACGTCGGGCTGTTACGTCTGACCCAGGATCTGGAGAACACAAACACCACCCAAACGGCGGGCTGTTACGTCTGACCCAGGATCTGGGGAACACAAACACCACCCAAACACCGGGCTGTTACGTTTGACCCAGGATCTGAGTAACACAAACACCACCCAAACACCGGGCTGTTACGTCTGACCCAGGATCTGGAGAACACAAACACCACCCAAACACCGGGCTGTTACGTCTGACCCAGGATCTGAGTAACACAAAAACCACCCAAACGTCGGGCTGTTACGTCTGACCCAGGATCTGAGTAACACAAACACCACCCAAACACCGGGCTGTTACGTCTGACCCAGGATCTGAGTAACACAAACACCACCCAAACACCGGGCTGTTACGTCTGACCCAGGATCTGAGTAACACAAAAAACACCCAAACGTCGGGCTGTTACGTCTGACCCAGGATCTGGGTAACGCAAAAACCACCCAAACGTCGGGCTGTTACATCTGATCCAGGATCTGAGTAACACAAACACCACCCAAACACCGGGCTGTTACGTCTGATCCAGGATCTGAGTAACACAAACACCACCCAAACACCGGGCTGTTACGTCTGACCCAGGATCTGAGTAACACAAAAAACACCCAAACGTCGGGCTGTTACGTCTGACCCAGGATCTGGGTAACACAAAAACCACCCAAACGTCGGGCTGTTACATCTGATCCAGGATCTGAGTAACACAAACACCACCCAAACACCGGGCTGTTACGTCTGATCCAGGATCTGAGTAACACAAACACCACCCAAACACCGGGCTGTTACGTCTGACCCAGGATCTGAGTAACACAAACACCACCCAAACACCGGGCTGTTACGTCTGATCCAGGATCTTGGTAACACAAACACCACCCAAACACCGGGCTGTTACGTCTGACCCAGGATCTGAGTAACACAAACACCACCCAAACACCGGGCTGTTACGTCTGACCCAGGATCTGAGTAACACAAAAAACACCCAAACGTCGGGCTGTTACGTCTGACCCAGGATCTGGGTAACACAAAAACCACCCAAACGTCGGGCTGTTACATCTGATCCAGGATCTGAGTAACACAAAAACCACCCAAACGTCGGGCTGTTACGTCTGACCCAGGATCTGAGTAACACAAACACCACCCAAACACCGGGCTGTTACGTCTGATCCAGGATCTGAGTAACACAAACACCACCCAAACACCGGGCTGTTACGTCTGACCCAGGATCTGAGTAACACAAACACCACCCAAACACCGGGCTGTTACGTCTGACCCAGGATCTGGGGAACACAAACACCACCCAAACACCGGGCTGTTACGTTTAACCCAGGATCTGAGTAACACAAACACCACCCAAACACCGGGCTGTTACGTCTGACCCAGGATCTGGGGAACACAAACACCACCCAAACACCGGGCTGTTACGTTTAACCCAGGATCTGAGTAACACAAACACCACCCAAACACCGGGCTGTTACGTTTGACCCAGGATCTGAGTAACACAAACACCACCCAAACACCGGGCTGTTACGTCTGACCCAGGATCTGGGGAACACAAAAACCACCCAAACGTCGGGCTGTTACGTCTGACCCAGGATCTGGAGAACACAAACACCACCCAAACGGCGGGCTGTTACGTCTGACCCAGGATCTGGGGAACACAAACACCACCCAAACACCGGGCTGTTACGTTTGACCCAGGATCTGAGTAACACAAACACCACCCAAACACCGGGCTGTTACGTCTGACCCAGGATCTGGAGAACACAAACACCACCCAAACGGCGGGCTGTTACGTCTGACCCAGGATCTGGGGAACACAAACACCACCCAAACACCGGGCTGTTACGTTTGACCCAGGATCTGAGTAACACAAACACCACCCAAACACCGGGCTGTTACGTCTGACCCAGGATCTGGGGAACACAAAAACCACCCAAACGTCGGGCTGTTACGTCTGACCCAGGATCTGAGTAACACAAACACCACCCAAACACCGGGCTGTTACGTCTGACCCAGGATCTGGGGAACACAAACACCACCCAAACACCGGGCTGTTACGTCTGACCCAGGATCTGAGTAACACAAAAAACACCCAAACGTCGGGCTGTTACGTCTGACCCAGGATCTGAGTAACACAAACACCACCCAAACACCGGGCTATTACGTTTAACCCAGGATCTGAGTAACACAAACACCACCCAAACACCGGGCTGTTACGTCTGACCCAGGATCTGGGGAACACAAACACCACCCAAACACCGGGCTGTTACGTCTGACCCAGGATCTGAGTAACACAAAAAACACCCAAACGTCGGGCTGTTACGTCTGACCCAGGATCTGAGTAACACAAACACCACCCAAACACCGGGCTGTTACGTCTGACCCAGGATCTGAGTAACACAAACACCACCCAAACACCGGGCTGTTACGTCTGACCCAGGATCTGGGGAACACAAAAACCACCCAAACGTCGGGCTGTTACGTCTGACCCAGGATCTGGGGAACACAAAAACCACCCAAACGTCGGGCTGTTACGTCTGACCCAGGATCTGGAGAACACAAAAAACACCCAAAGCTGGAAAAGTAACACCCCAAAAATGGCTCAACCCAGGTCTTTGATAGAAAAAAATAACCCAAGATACCCAACCCAAAATAACCCATTTTTTATACTGTAACTTTGAGTCACTTTTTCATATTTGAATCTTAGTAACATCTTTTCAGCAGAATTCATGTTCAGGTCAAAAATGTTTGCAGCTCCTGCTGTACAGTGAACAGGGAACGTTCTGACAAAGTTCTCTCAATGTTATGAACAAACATTCTTCCAGTAACTTTCATTCGTAGTTATCCGGTTTTTAATAATGTCCTCAAAATGTTAGTAGAAAAACATTATTCAAATACATCGTTCATGGAGCGTTTTTTTCTGAAACATTAAGTTGGACATTTTCACAACTTAATGGGAACGTTAGCAAAACATGACATCCTGAGAAAAAAATTCTTCTCCAGTTAAAATAAAGCGTTCATTCTTAAATGTAAAAAGATACTCAGTGTTTAGATATATTTAGATAGTAGCCTATTTATATTTTAAAAAAAGTTTAGATAAGTTTTCCCACACACACACTGGCATCTTCCAAATTCCAGGAGGTCAGAGACTAACATGTGCATCCTATGAAGTGCACTCATTGATCATCATCACGGGTAACACAATCCCCTTCAGAGACCAGCTGTATCGCCATGGGAACAGCTGAGGAGTCACGCATTCATAAGCGCTAATGATGCTCGCTTTCTTTTTGCTTCGTTACAGCAGTGTTCTCCGCATTTGTTTTCTGGTCTCTATCTATTTTGATAATCAATACTTCAGCGGGTGCTGACGCTAAACGACAGTCATATTTGTGCAGGTAATGAGCGTCTGATGCCGGTTGCCATGGAAGTCCCGTTCGTCTCTCCAGCAAACCAGCGTTTTCATGCGAGAGGAAATAAGGAGCTTCATTATGCACTGCTTATGCAATCAAACCGCGCGCCCGTGTGTGTGTGTGTGTGTGTGACTGGCTAAATTCACAGTGCTCGTCATGTCTCTCTCTCAGCTGTCAGTGAGACACAGCGCAGGTCATCTGAGGACAAGAGAAGCTCCCTTTTCATAAGGTTCGAGTCAGCAAGTCTTCAAATGTATTTATAAAGCGCTTTTCCCAATACAATGTGAAAAGCGCGAAAATACAATGTTTCAATGCAGCTTTACAGAAAAATCATAATGTTAATGTTTATATCTTAAAGTCCCCATGAAATCAAAATGGCAATTCTTGTTTTTGTTTTTTTTATGTAATATTGCAGTATGATTTATCGCTGCACATCATTATTGTGTTAAATTCATGTTCCTGGTAATCTTGAATCAGAATATCTTCCTCTTGCAGCATCTCTTCTCTTCTCTGATGATGAGGGCGGGGCAACCTGTCACTCACATGAGATCCACCAATAGCAAACCACAACCATCCAATCAATTCCCCACAGACAAAATCAAGCCCCGCCCTACATTTGTTCTTGTTTGCCAAGCGTTTCACTCTGATATACGACACAATAGAGAAGAAAAGACCAGCGCAACTTCCCTGTCATGATGACTTATCTTCTTTAATATCTTCTTGCCATCATATATATATCTATATAAATGTTTTTGAAAAGTAACAAATATATATATATATATATATATATGTGACGAGCAGGGCGGGCGAGAGCCGTGAGGGAACGGTGCGAGGCCGGTGACGCGAGTGATAATGAGTGTCACCTGCGAGGCATGCCGGCCTCGAGTCTCTCACGGAGGAGCTCCGGAGGCATAAAAGGAGGAGCGACTACAATGAAGGACGAGAGAGGACCAGGCCTGGACTTTATTTTATGTTTTATTATGTTTGTGTGGCTGCCAGACGTCCGCAAGGGTCTGCCGGCATTACTTTCATTTTGTTCTTTGTTTATTTTGCATTAAAGTTATGTTGAATGTTCGCCGGTTCCCGCCTCCTTCTTCCCATATTTACGAACTGTGTTACAATATATATATTGTTCCATTTCAAAAACATATTTTTCTGACTATAATTTCAGGCTGTACAGGGCTAAAGAGTTACTGGCGTCTCAGTTTTTTAATTTATACATCAGTCAGTAACAGTAAGAGAAAAAGAGTTCATCTCGGGTCTGTAGAGGAAAGATTCTTCAGAGTAATTTAAGTAGATTTCATTCAACAAAGCAATTATCCAATCTGAAGAAACAGCATCTCTGCGCTTGTATAATGACAGAGCTGATCTCGTCCTGATCTTTGTGAACAAACACAGACGACATGAAAACAAAAGCAGCGCATGTCAGTATATGATCTGATCTCTCTATAATTATGCAAACAAACTCTGTACGATCAAGCGGTTTGAGGGCAGATTTACTGTAACATCTGATGAGTGGTTCAGTCATCATCTGTATCCGTATATAATCGCTCATATAAAAATAAAGCCTTGGCTGTTGGTTTATCATAAGCAGGTCGAGCCCTGAGGGTCACATTATAATCATGCAGAACTACAATCAACCCTTCACTTACCGACCCAGATCACTGACCTCTAACCCTCCCAAAGTTACAAACAATACTTTAACCTACTTCCTGGTCTGCTAGAACCGATGAAAGATTTTTACCGTCTTGAACACCTCAAAATATTCCTCATTTAAATAATTTATGCGCAGAATAAAGGGGCGGGGCCTGGTTGAGTTAGTTAGTAGTGTGTTGAAACTGCCGGTTATGGTAAGGGGCGGGGCATTTCCCAAACACCAATCACAACACACTGCTCCAGCCGACCAATCAGAGCATAGTGTGCTTTTCAGAAGGAGGGGCTTCATAGAGACAGGAACTAAACAGAGCGTTACTGACAGACTGGGAAGAGAGGAGCTGAACAATGGAGAATAATCAACATTCAATCTAGTAGAGCCCAAAAACATAAAGTCTTCCCTGATTTTCCTTAGATGACAGTAGAAGAGTTTATGAATACATCTGCAAATTCTGTCGATTCAGCACATTAATAATGGAAATGTGAGAATGTGGACTCCCTGATTGGTTTACATTGGAACAGTTGTGGTGAGTTGGGTTACTGTAAACCAACTGATTGGTTTAGCCTGTGCGAGGAAAGCCTCTCCAAACACTGGAGAGAAACAGACACTGCTGAACAAGAGACGAGACACGACAGGTTTGATTTACTAATGCCGTCGTCACACAGGAAAACCACTTCAAAGCTGCCCGGACACACATAACTTACTTCACAAAAGACTCCAACAGGGTCTGATAACTCTTTGATTATGATGCATTAGCATCTTTATTGTAAATCACGTCCAACACTGTTTGTACATATGGCTTCTTTCCTGACTGTTCCTGAAGCTTTACTGTGTTACAGCTCTTTCTGATGTAGATCATCATCTAAAATCATGGACTACTTCACTGTTATTTGTTCTCCTCTATTTGTACAGCATTGATCATCTGGTGAACTGTTCAGGCAAAAGAAGAAACTCAATTCTTGTTCTTCAGGAATGATTCCATATGTGCTGGATTTATTGAAGTGTTCACATTCACATACTGCCATTGTGATGATAGAAACGCCTTAGGGATTAGGGACTCTGTTGGTACCTAGAGACTTTGTTTTTTTCTCCACTACAGTTTTGATCTCCACAATGAAGTATCTATGAAAAGTGGTCCAAAGAAGGAACAGTGGTGAACCGGCGACAGGGTCATGGGCGGCCGAGGCTCGTTGATGCACGTGGAGAGCGAAGGCTGGCCCGTGTTTCCAGCTTCCAACTGTTGGTCCTCGTCATTATCACTTGACATCTCAGTCCCATTTATCCATTGCTTTGTGAATTTATAAATGCATCACTGTGTTCATATTTGCTTGAGAAACACCCATTCTGTTCGATTCGCTTGTCACTAATGGGATCATGAAGCCTGACTGTCTCTGACTGAGCGGCTGAAACCTTCTATCTTAAATCACATTTACATTTCTTTTTCATTCTTTGCTCAAGATTATTAGTCAAAGTTTTAGCTGTAAGTTGAACCAGTTTCAAGCTCTCTCAGGACTGAAGCACGCACACCTCTAGATACAAAATACTTAAAACTCTCTCCAAAGCAAGCAAACACATTGCAAAACAATACACATCATCAGAAATGGATTCACAAAGCCCAGCAGTCCAGACAAAGATTCATCAAACACACCAACAGCGCTACATCAACCGTAAACAAACAGCAGATACTGCCAAACCACTTCAAATCATCCGCAAACACAAGCAAAGACATAACAACACAATGTCCTACCGGTTCGACGGCAGTAAGCATATCCAAAGACGTCTGTCTTGTTGCGCAATAATCCTTCACATTAAAACAAGCGAGAGCAGGTCGATACTCCGTCAGCGCTGTTCTTCCTTTACATCCATCCAAAGCCTACAGGACTCTTCCTTTAATCCACTGCACTCCTGAAGAGTTCAGCTGTAACCCTGACGAAACACACCTGATCCAGCTAATCAAGATGAGTTGGAGCTAAACCCTGCAGGAGTCTGAGACCACTGCTTTAATCCAAAGTCGACTCATGCATAACGTTTTGCTGACTAAATTGTGTCTGAGTACAGGAATAACTTTTGTGACACGCCAATCCCTGATACTTGCATCTTGTTTTATTTTGTATGGTCAACAAAAACTCCCGCACTCACCCTCGTTCTTCCATGATGACACATAAACATCACCTGCAAAGGTACGACACTCAATGTTCAATGCAAAGGGGGATATTTTCATTTACAGAAATCGCAACTGCTGGTAGGGACTACAACGAGCTTCTTCCTGGGTTAGTGACATCACTAACCCTAAAATTTACATAAACCCCGCCCCCGAGAACACACAACAAAGGGGGCGGGGCCATGTTAGGCTGCTTTAGAGAAGAGGAAGAGTTGTTGTAGTAAATGCCGTCATTTTACGCCGGACTGCTTCACAAACGAGGCTCAATTCAACACAAAAGATGAACATGACGGCACATGCTAGTGGATGAGTTGAATCAACTCCACAGCAACTACATCAATTTATCCACTAACCATTCAGAAACGTCTAAAAGTTGTAACTTCTTCCTGAGTCTCTCCATCAGTGTCGACTCCGGTTTGAACAATGTAAGGCTGAACACTTTCCTCATTTTGGCTGCGTGAGATTCTCCAGCTTTGTTGTTGTTGAGCTGTTAAAGCTCCGCCCTCTTCTGGAAAGTGGAGCTCATTTGCATTTAAAGGGACACACACAAAAACGGTGTGTTTTTGTTCAAATTTGACAAGCTATAATAAATGATCTGTGGGGGATTTTGAGCTGAAACTTCACACACACATTCTGGAGACACCAGAGACTGATATTACATCTTGTGAAACGATTATTATAGGTCCTCTTAACAGAAATGTTCATTAAATTCTTCCACTAGAGTGTCTACATGAAGTAATGCTGGTTAAATGTTGGTTACGGGGGTCGAATGTAATGTAACTGTTATTGTGAAATGTAACGTACTGTATTGGCCAATCAGCATCCAGAACTGCAACAATGCATTTTAAAATATGTAGCTAAACTTTTATTGATCCTTCCCTCATATTTCAGATGATGCCACTAAAGACAGTGTGTTTTTATGTAAGCAGAACGTAAGGGATTTCCCGAGAAATAAAAGACACATTCAGAATCAACTGTGATTCCAGGAAACTCATTGAGGTTTGAGATAAAAGAATGGGGGTTTTTTTCTACAAAGGGGTAAATGAGTTTACAGCCATTTCAGCCGGTCCTCTGATCTCAGCGTTTCATAAGAATGTCTCCCTAAAGCGTCACAAAACTCATGAACAGTGCAAGAAAGAGGTGTTATTGTGAGAATGGTTCATGAGAACACACTGCAAATGGAGGCGCGCTGGACCTTCAGGCCTCCGCTTCAAAACCACACTGAAACTGTGACTAAATTCTCTATTAGAGAGCTTTTGTTTTTAACATCTTCCATCCTGCTATATTGAGATGTGAGGCTCTCTGAAGAGATTTAATGTCTGTCCACAATGAAGGATTGAGAAGGAGCTGCTGCTTACACTCCTCTCCTTCTGTTATTTTCAACACGCATCTGGAACTCGTCTGTCAAACTCTGTTTACGGCCGTGAGGACGTGTATTTCATATTGCTCAAAACAACACAGTAAATGGTCAATGAACAGTGTAAAACATCATGAGGTCGGGGTTTATTTGATAAAATGTTCTGCTGGAAGATCATGCACTTCAAAAAAATGTTCTTCCTCAGTGTTTCTGTCAAAATATCTAAACATTCTTAAATCAAGATACATTTACTGGAGAAGCAAAATAAAGTGAGTTTGTGTTTAAAACAAGAACAAATATCTGCCAATGGAGTCAGAAAAATAATCTTGTTTTCCCTTTGAATTAAGTTTATTTCACTATCATTTATGCATAAACTCACTCCAAAAATTGATTCTTCATTCTTCATTTTTTCTTCTGAAAGAAATGCATAAATGAAGAAGAAAGCCAACATATAAAAATGTCACAGATTAATATTTTCTGAGTAATCACTGTTTTGTAGATGAGGATCAAAATGACCATTTTCACCAAATTAGAGGAGTGTAAAATGACTTTATAAAGATGGCAGCATCATTATTTTATTTTCACACAGAGATTGGAAGATCTATTAGTGAAATCTGTTGACTTTATCAATCTGTGTTTCATTATATGCCAACAGTGACCGTTCAAACATGGTGAAAAGCACTTCTTGTGTTCTTTTCCTCAAGTTTGCATGTCTGTAACTCAAGAAGTGTTAAAGATATCTTAATATCCGTTTAGATTCTGGTTCTGAACAAGAAGTTCTGGGGAACCCAATGTCGCTCTGTGTTCAATTTGTTGAAATTTACCCATTTTCAGTGACGGAAAACCAAACGTTATTCACTTTACACACAGCTGATACTTTCTGCTTTTAAAGAGGAATATCTGAAGAACAAATAATGTTTAAAATAGAAATGTATCTTGCTTCTCTCTATCAGAAGAATCACAAAGAATAATCCTCTCTAAAGTACCAAAAATCAAATGAAATTGGTTTAGTTGAGGCACATTAACTTGCTCTCAGAAGTGTCTGTATAAGAATCTATATTTGAAACTGTTTTAGGGATATTTGGAGGATGGGATTTTGTTCATTTTAACAGCTTCTGAAGCTACCAAGAGTTCAAATACACATTACTGCATTGACTTCCCTATATCTGAGATTGAACTCTATAGGCCTTAAAAAAGTTTGCAAAAGAAAAGTTTATTAAGAACGAGAATCTAGAAGGATATTAAGATATCTTTAATACTTTGAGTTTCAGGCATGACAACTTTGGAAAATTAGTATTTATGGCACTCAGACAGGAATGTTTTATAGATTTGAGATGATAGAAAAACAACATTATTTGTTCTTCAGTTATTCCTCTTTAAATGCAAAAAGTATCAGCTGTGTGTAAAGTGAATAACGTTTGGTTTTCGATCACTGAAAATGGATCAAATTCAACAAATTGAACACAGAGCCACATTAAGATCTCCATATCTCTGGGATTGAACCATCGAGGGCCTTTAAAATGAAGATACCAGAAGAAAAGTTTGTTCAGAACCAGAATCTAAACGGATATTAAGATATCTTTAACACTTCTTGAGTTACAGACATGCAAACTTGAGGCAAAGAACACAAGAAGTGCTTTTCACCATGTTTGAACGGTCACTGTTGGCATATAATGAAACACAGATTGATAAAGTCAACAGATTTCACTAATAGATCTTCCAATCTCTGTGTGAAAATAAAATAATGATGCTGCCATCTTTATAAAGTCATTTTACACTCCTCTAATTTGGTGAAAATGGTCATTTTGATCCTCATCTACAAAACAGTGATTACTCAGAAAATATTCATCTGTGATGTTTAATATTTGGGCTTTCATCACTATTTATGATTGTCTTTCTACAGGAAAAATATTAACAAATATCTATACAAGAACGTTTAGATATTTGTGCTGCAAAACAGAAATACTGAGGAAGAATCATGCTTTTGTAAATCATGCAACAGAAAAAGCCAAAGATTATGAAAGAAATTTTTATCTTGTTCTCTCAAACCAAAGTTTTTTTGGCTTAAACGTGCTTCCATATCTACCAGACCAAGCCATATAAAATAAGTAAAAACTCAAGATGCGATGCATCTCTGGCCAACAATGTTAAATGCTGCTGTAAATCTGAAGTAAAACAATACACGCATGAAAGCAATAACACTGAATGATATGAATTAATATTCTTCTGCAACATCAGCAATCCTTAATATCAATCAAAATCAACCGTCCATCAAATCATCTCTGAGATCACTATCGTCACATGATCTCATTACAGTGTTTGTCTCACCTGCTCCCGCGTTAACGCTGCTCAGTGCCGCATGACGCTCGCGCTGCCGCCTGCTGGACACACGGAGAATCACCGCCACTGCCACCGACGCGTCACGTGATGCATAACGGAGAAAAAAACGTGTTGAAAGACGTCGTTACAGTATATGTAGCCATGCATTTTTGATTTTTGAAGTATTTGGCGTTCAGAGGTGTGCACGAGAGGAGCCCATGGGAAGTGAATGTGAAATTCATGCAGCCGTCATTAACGAGTGTCACCGGTAGAGGGCGTCATGTGACCATCTATATTTCAGGAGTAAAACAAATGATCATTTCTGACAACACAATATATGGTCAATCAGCGAGATTATTAGCTATTGTGAAGGTCATTCTTTTCTTCAATTTATAAAACTAACTAAAATGCAAAACCATATTGGCAGGAAAGACAGCATGAACAGTCATCACTGGAGAATGATTATTACTCTACATCGATAAACTGGTTTATTAAGTGCTACATTAATCATCTGATCACATGTAAATCACCTGCTCAGGTAAACAGTTCATCTGCTCGGCTTTCCTTCAGCAGAGGACTAACAGAATCAGTGATGACTACAGAAAACTGAAGACTTCAGAATGAGAGTCACATTCAATCTGGGGAAAATAAAATAAATAAATCATAAATAATATGATTAAAATAAGTAAATAAATTACATTAAAATACATACATGAATAAAATGAGTGTTTAAAAATGTATATATATTAGTGATAAATAAAAAAAAATAGATAAAAATGGGGAAAAAAATAGATTAAAAAAATTAAATGAATAAATCATAAATAATAAGACTAAAGTAAGTAAATTAGATTAAAATACATAAATGAATAAAATGGGTGTTTAAAAAATAAAATATATTATTAATAAATAAACAACAAGGATACAAATAAAAAATATATTAAAAATTAAATAAATAAAAAGTATGATTAAAATAAGTAAATAAATTACATTAAAATACATACATGAATAAAATGAGTGTGTAAAAAATAAAATATATTAGTGATAAATAAATTAAAAATAAATAGATAAAAAAATAGATACAAAAATAATTAAATAAACATAAAACGAATGATACATTTAGCAGCAGGGTGAATTCCAGTTGATAAAGACACTTTTTCCCAGTCAACTCAATGGCAAAAAGTGTCCCAATCAACCTGAATTCACCCTTTATCACTTAAGTGGGTAGAAAAAAAGTATAATAATGAAACTTAATAGAAATTATTTTGAGTGTTCAAAAGACAGATAGATGCCTTTTAAATGTCAGGACGGGGTCTCTCGCATGAGGACGGTCATGTTTGTGTTCCAACAGTAAGTACACAAGTTCATGGAAACCTTGAAATCCTGCAGCGGTGTGAATCACAGACACACTGACACGATCCTCTGTCAGATGGAGGTGTAATGCCTCCCATAGTTACTGAGCCGGATCTTCTCGGGCAGGATGACGTTGACGGGCTGCTCGGCGTCGGATCGCAGGAGGAGATCCCTCTGCTGCCGCACCAGCTGCCGGTACCTGCTGTTGGCCATCCACGCCTCGCAGCGGTGGAAGAAGATGATGCCTGTCGTGACCAGCACCACCAGACAGGTGAGGAGACCCAGAACCACGAAACAGATGACCTGGCTGCGGGTGACCAGCGATGCAGACGCCTGACCCGGCCGGAGAAGCTTGTGGAGAGCCGGCGCGGCGTAGTGCTGCGCTTTAACTCTGCGCTTGAGCTTGCTGACGTGAAGTTCACAAGACGGCCCGGTGAATCGGGGAAGGCAGGCGCAGCGGATCCCGCCGTCTGTGCCGTTCACGCAGGAGCCTCCGTTCACGCAGCGGCCGCTGGAACACGTCGAGAGACTGACGCTGCAGACCGGGCCGGAGAAGGGCGGCGGACAGACGCAGGTGTATTCCGGATCCTGACGGACACACGTGCCGCCGTTCACGCACGGATTGGGCTCGCAGACGTCAGGCTGGATCTCACAGAAGGTGCCGGTGAATCCAGGAGGACAGAGGCAGGAGGGACGGCTGTCAGAGCCGATCGTGTCCACGCAGGATCCTCCGTTCTGACAGCGAGAGCTGCGGATGAGAGAGAGGACACGCATCAACACACACGCTTCCTGACACTTCAGACGGACGGAGCAGCTGCAGTCTGAATCCATGCGGCTTATTTCAGCTTCATTTGTGTTATCGAGCAGCTCCACAATTCATACACAAGCCTTCGCATTTCATTTCAAAATATCCAAACAACACTAAAAAAGGCTGGAAAAAAACAACCCAAGTTGGGTTGAAAATGGACAAATCCAGCGATTGGGTTGTTTTAACCCAGCTATTGGGTTGTTTTAACTCAGCGATTGCTTTGTTTTCACCCAGCGATTGGGTTGTTTTAACCCAGCGATTGCTTTGTTTTAACCCAGCGATTGGGTTGTTTTAACCCAGCGATTGCTTTGTTTTAACCCAGCGATTGGGTTGTTTTAACCCAGCGATTGCTTTGTTTTAACCCAGCGATTGGGTTGTTTTAACCCAGCGATTGCTTTGTTTTAACCCAGCGATTGGGTTGTTTTAACCCAGCGATTGCTTTGTTTTAACCCAGCGATTGGGTTGTTTTAACCCAGCGATTGCTTTGTTTTAACCCAGCGATTGGGTTGTTTTAACCCAGCGATTGCTTTGTTTTAACCCAGCGATTGGGTTGTTTCAACTCAGCGATTGGGTTGTTTTAACTCAGCGATTGGGTTGTTTTAACCCAGCGATTGCTTTGTTTTAACCCAGAGATTGGGTTGTTTTAACTCAGCGATTGCTTTGTTTTCACCCAGAGATTGGGTTGTTTTAACTCAGCGATTGCTTTGTTTTCACCCAGCGATTGGGTTGTTTTAACCCAGCGATTGCTTTGTTTTAACCCAGCGATTGGGTTGTTTTAACCCAGCGATTGCTTTGTTTTAACCCAGCGATTGGGTTGTTTTAACTCAGCGATTGGGTTGTTTTAACTCAGCGATTGGGTTGTTTTAACCCAGCGATTGCTTTGTTTTAACCCAGAGATTGGGTTGTTTTAACTCAGCGATTGTTTTGTTTTCACCCAGCGATTGGGTTGTTTTAACCCAGCGATTGCTTTGTTTTAACCCAGCGATTGGGTTGTTTTAACTCAGCGATTGGGTTGTTTTAACCCAGCGATTGGGTTGTTTTAACCCAGCGATTGCTTTGTTTTAACCCAGCGATTGGGTTGTTTTAACTCAGCGATTGCTTTGTTTTAACCCAGCGATTGGGTTGTTTTAACCCAGCGATTGCTTTGTTTTAACCCAGAGATTGGGTTGTTTTAACTCAGCGATTGCTTTGTTTTCACCCAGCGATTGGGTTGTTTTAACCCAGCGATTGCTTTGTTTTAACCCAGCGATTGGGTTGTTTTAACTCAGCGATTGCTTTGTTTTAACCCAGCGATTGGGTTGTTTTAACCCAGCGATTGCTTTGTTTTAACCCAGCGATTGGGTTGTTTTAACCCAGCGATTGCTTTGTTTTAACCCAGCGATTGGGTTGTTTCAACTCAGCGATTGGGTTGTTTTAACTCAGTGATTGGGTTGTTTTAACCCAGCGATTGCTTTGTTTTAACCCAGCGATTGGGTTGTTTTAACTCAGTGATTGGGTTGTTTTAACTCAGTGATTGGGTTGTTTTAACTCAGCGATTGGGTTGTTTTAACCCAGCGATTGCTTTGTTTTAACCCAGCGATTGGGTTGTTTTAACTCAGTGATTGGGTTGTTTTAACCCAGCGATTGCTTTGTTTTAACCCAGCGATTGGGTTGTTTTAACTCAGTGATTGGGTTGTTTTAACTCAGCGATTGGGTTGTTTTAACCCAGCGATTGGGTTGTTTTAACCCAGAGATTGGGTTGTTTTAACCCAGAGATTGGGTTGTTTTAACCCAGAGATTGGGTTGTTTTAACTCAGCGATTGGGTTGTTTTAACTCAGCGATTGGGTTGTTTTAACTCAGCGATTGGGTTGTTTTAACTCAGCGATTGGGTTGTTTTAACTCAGCGATTGGGTTGTTTTAACTCAGCGATTGGGTTGTTTTAACCCAGCGATTGGGTTGTTTTAACCCAGCGATTGGGTTGCTTTAACCCAGCGATTGGGTTGTTTCAATCCAGCGATTGGGTTAAATGTTTGCCCAATGTGTTGGGTGGTTTTATTCAACTCAACTATTGTTTAAAATTATTATATTGCTGACTTAAAATGAACCCAAAATATGTTGGAAATTAAAAATCACACACATAATTACTAGAGGAAACAATAATAACCAAAAGGTGAACATTTATTAATGAGCAATTTAATAAATGTTTAAATGTTTATTTATTAATCTTATAAATGTTAATTTCCATCATATTTTGGGTTCATTTTAAGCAAAAAAAATACAGTAACAATAATTGAGTTAAAAAAACAACAACAACTACCCAGCAGGTTGTGCAAACATTTAACCCAACCACTGGGTTTGTCCATTTTCTACCCAGCTTGGGTTGTTTTTAACCCAGAATTTTTATAGTGTCATTTCTTTTTCTCTGTTTCTGTCACCTGACAGAGTTTGACTTGCTTATTTGGGATTTAAAAGACACTTAATCAGGGGCGGTTTCTTCATGAGGGCAATAGGGCGACGCACCACCAAAGTGAGAAAAGGACGCATTTTCACACAGAGTTACGCTAGCTGTCACTGCTAGGCTGTTTGTTCTGCCTCTGGATATAGTCCAATCAGCGTCGAGTCACGCTCTGTGGAGTACCGCCTCTTTTTGGGCATTTCAGTCTGGCGGAGATTTGCTCCGACTGCTCCCATAGACTTCCATTCAAAGAACTTTTTCTTCGAACTGCAGGCACTGCAATGCAATCTCTATGGGTTCCGGGAGGGCTCGCACTAACGTGCTTTCGTCATCATACGTAACCTTAACTTGTGCAGCGATTGGTGGAAACAAACATACCTCTATTATTAATTTTTTTTAAGCTGAAGTGAAATTTAATAATTTCCTCAGTGCATAATTTACATTTCACAGACAAATTCTCCATCAGTAAAAGTTAGAAAGTCGAGAAAATATTTCCATTTTGCAGTCAGGCGTGGACGAGCTTCAGCAAGCACAAACTTCCGTGAACGACGGAGCTCAATCTGAGTAAAAATACACTTTGCTCAAAATATTTGTTGAAAATTTGTTTTTGTTGGCGAACATAATTATGTCATATGTATCGAACCTACAACTAAGTGTATTTGTACGATAGCAGAAACGGTGTAAAGTGACTATTCTAGGGTAATCAAAATAATAATAGGCTAATTATTAGTCTGTTCTTTTATTTTTATTTATTTTCATTTTTAGTTTAGTATTTAATTTCTGCTTCAAAAAAATATTTTTTTTTTTATTGTAAAGGTACAATTTTAGAATGTAGTCTAGGACTAATGTGATTTGACCCCTTTTTTGCACATTATTTATAGCATATACTACACAGTTATATTCATGTTTGGTTTTTATAGCCTTCAATATGAACATTGTTTCTAGGACAATATTGGGCAGGATCTTAAATATTTTTCTTTTTAATTAAATACAGATTTTTTTTTTAGATCTCAGCCCTATGACATGCTTTAAATACAGAATTTTCCATGTTTTAGATAGATACATTATTATATCACTTGTTAAATGGATATTTAACAATTAGCCTATTCATTCCTGCATTTCTAAATAGTTTTGTTTTTTGTTTTTTTGCGCCCCCCCCCCCCCCAAATATTTTTTGCACCAGCCGCACCTGCACTTAATATTCAGTAATATCTGATTGATCAGAATAATGACTCTGTTGTCTTCTATAAAGCTGCTTTACTGCTGAAATTGAATTAATCTAATATTTGAAGTTTGCATCATTGATTCTGTTATTTTCCTCTTTATTACTGTGAAGCTGCTGTGAAACAAAGTGTATTGTATAAAGCGCTGTAGAAATAAAGCTGAGCTGATATTATGCATCTAATGTTGTTTAAGTCTTTTTGTGGCGAGACTCTATTTGTTTTGTTGCTGCACGCTTGATGGATTGCACTTGATTTCTTTTCAAAGGTCAAATAAAACTGATCAATGGTCAATAATTAATGCAGCGCTGGATGATCTCAGGTCTGCAACAAAACAAATAGAGTCTCGCCACAAAAGTCTTAAACAACACTTCTTCGCATTAGATGCATAATATCAATTCATATCAATACAGCTTTATGTGAGCAATATTTCTGTCGACTAGTAAACATGTGTTTCGCTCTACACTCGTTTAACAGAAGAAACAGTCTGTCATCAGTGTTACCCGTCGGCTGAACAGGGTTTCTTCAGCTGGCAGTTCTCCCCCGTGTCTCCAGCAGAACAAAGGCAGACGTGTCCACCTCCTCCTCCCTCCATCTCCACACAGGTGGAGTTTCCCGAGCAGGGCTTTGATGAACACAGACGAACATCTGAGAGGAAAAACACACATTCACACTGTTACCAACACACACATTCATACACTGCTGCTGTGACTGTGTCCTAAAGCATGTTCTGGAGAATACTGTGCCATTATCAGTCTATTTAAAATAAATCCACTCCTGCAAGTTCAGCTCTGTCGATAACAGGGAACGTTCTCAGAACCTTTAGCTAACATTCTGACAACCTTCTCTCAAAGTTACGAGAAAATGATAATTCAACGTTATCTGGTCTGTAATAATGTCCTCAAAACATTAGCACAAAAACTTTTTAATGTCTTATTTTTAATTAAGATATTTTTAATCTTTTCTCTTCTCCAGTAAATGTATCTTGATTTAAGAATGTTTAGATATTTGTGCTGGAAAACAAGAAAAAATACTGAGAAAGAACATGATTTTTCTCAGTGTTGGACGCTGGACCTCGATCACAGCGCGCTCCCGTCCAGCCGCGGTCACAGATGCATTGTCCGGGTTCTTCGCACGCTCCGTGCGCGCAGCCGGGTGCAGGAACGCACTGATCGCACGCCGCGCCTCGCCAACCGGCTCTGCACCTGCAGTCCACACCACAACACCTGCTTTACAAATGCGTGTCTATCCTCATGTGTCAATGACATTTAACTGCTGTTCAGAGCATTCTTGTGAAAGATCAACATCTGTCACACTGACAGCATCTCTGATATGAGTTTAATATGATTCTAAAAAGGTGAATGACGTCTTCAACACACACCTGCATTCTCCAGACTGCTCACAGAACCCGTGGTGTCGATGACATCCAGCACCACATTCTGGACCTGAACACACACACACACACACACACACACACACACACACGTTACTGATGAATAAACTGTCGTCTGTCCGGAGTCTGTCATGCATCGTGTCTCACGCGCACTCCAGCACATGAAGTTGACTGACAGATCAGTAGAAATGCAACAGATACTGATGGTGTGCGTCAGTCAGTCAGTGAAAGAAGAGCGACGGAGCGTCGATATTAAGATCGATATTTCACCTTGAGTAGAAACGAGCGCGCAGAAGAGCAGCAGAAATGAGAATCCGAGCCGGAGAAACACATTCATCCTCCCGGAGCTCGAGCCGCGATCCTCCGCTGATAATCGCATTCACATCATCATACAAACTTACTGCAGAGCGCGAGCAGAACGTGTTTAAACTAGTGCTTTGAACTCCGAATGAAAACAGACACTCTGGAAATGAACAAACTCGTCCGAGAAAGTCCAAGACGGTCAAAGCGAGTTTCACCAGTGAATCCGACTGAAGCTCCGCGAGGTGCTGCTGCTTCAGACACACTAAACTCCACCCATCAAACACCTTCAGCTACACACATAAACATCACAGAACTAAACTCCACCCATCAAACACCTTCACCTACACACATAAACATCACAGAACTAAACTCCACCCATCAAACACCTTCAGCTACACGCATAAACATCAGAGAACTAAACTCCACCCATCAAACACCTTCAGCTACACGCATAAACATCACAGAACTAAACTCCACCCATCAAACACCTTCAACTACACGCATAAACATCACAGAACTAAACTCCACCCATCAAACACCTTCAGCTACACACATAAACATCACAGAACTAAACTCCACCCATCAAACACCTTCAGCTACACACATAAACATCACAGAACTAAACTCCACCCATCAAACACCTTCAGCTACACGCATAAACATCACAGAACTAAACTCCACCCATCAAACACCTTCAGCTACACGCATAAACATCACAGAACTAAACTCCACCCATCAAACACCTTCAGCTACACGCATAAACATCACAGAACTAAACTCCACCCATCAAACACCTTCAACTACACGCATAAACATCGCAGAACTAAACTCCACCCACCAAACACCTTCAACTACACGCATAAACATCGCAGAACTAAACTCCACCCATCAAACACCTTCAACTACACGCATAAACATCGCAGAACTAAACTCCACCCATCAAACACCTTCAACTACACGCATAAACATCGCAGAACTAAACTCCACCCATCAAACACCTTCAACTACACGCATAAACATCGCAGAACTAAACTCCACCCATCAAACACCTTCAACTACACGCATAACATCGCAGAACTAAACTCCACCAACCAAACACCTTCAACTACACGCATAAACATTGCAGAACTAAACTCCACCCATCAAACACCTTCAACTACACGCATAACATCGCAGAACTAAACTCCACCCATCAAACACCTTCAACTACACGCATAAACATTGCAGAACTAAACTCCACCCATCAAACACCTTCAACTACACGCATAACATCGCAGAACTAAACTCCACCAACCAAACACCTTCAACTACACGCATAAACATTGCAGAACTAAACTCCACCCATCAAACACCTTCAACTACACGCATAAACATTGCAGAACTAAACTCCACCCATCAAACACCTTCAGCTACACGCATAAACATTGCAGAACTAAACTCCACCCATCAAACACCTTCAGCTACACGCATAAACATTGCAGAATTAAACTCCACCCATCAGACACCTTCAGCTACACGCATAAACATCGCAGAACTAAACTCCACCCATCAAACACCTTCAACTACACGCATAAACATCGCAGAACTAAACTCCACCCATCAAACACCTTCAACTACACGCATAAACATTGCAGAACTAAACTCCACCCACCAAACACCTTCAACTACACGCATAAACATTGCAGAACTAAACTCCACCCATCAAACACCTTCAGCTACACGCATAAACATTGCAGAACTAAACTCCACCCATCAAACACCTTCAACTACACGCATAAACATCGCAGAACTAAACTCCACCCATCAAACACCTTCAACTACACGCATAAACATCGCAGAACTAAACTCCACCCATCAAACACCTTCAACTACACGCATAAACATCGCAGAACTAAACTCCACCCATCAAACACCTTCAACTACACACATAAACATTGCAGAACTAAACTCCACCCATCAAACACCTTCAACTACACACATAAACATTGCAGAACTAAACTCCACCCATCAAACACCTTCAACTACACGCATAAACATTGCAGAACTAAACTCCACCCACCAAACACCTTCAGCTACAGGCATAAACATCGCAGAACTAAACTCCACCCATCAAACACCTTCAACTACACGCATAAACATTGCAGAACTAAACTCCACCCATCAAACACCTTCAACTACACGCATAAACATCGCAGAACTAAACTCCACCCATCAAACACCTTCAACTACACACATAAACATCACAGAACTAAACTCCACCCATCAAACACCTTCAACTACACACATAAACATCGCAGAACTAAACTCCACCCATCAAACACCTTCAACTACACGCATAAACATCGCAGAACTAAACTCCACCCATCAAACACCTTCAACTACACGCATAAACATTGCAGAACTAAACTCCACCCATCAAACACCTTCAACTACACGCATAAACATTGCAGAACTAAACTCCACCCATCAAACACCTTCAGCTACACGCATAAACATTGCAGAACTAAACTCCACCCATCAAACACCTTCAACTACACACATAAACATCACAGAACTAAACTCCACCCATCAAACACCTTCAACTACACGCATAAACATCGCAGAACTAAACTCCACCCATCAAACACCTTCAGCTACACACATAAACATCACAGAACTAAACTCCACCCATCAAACACCTTCAACTACACGCATAAACATCACAGAACTAAACTCCACCCATCAAACACCTTCAGCTACACACATAAACATCACAGAACTAAACTCCACCCATCAACACCTTCAACTACACGCATAAACATCGCAGAACTAAACTCCACCCACCAAACACCTTCAACTACACGCATAAACATCGCAGAACTAAACTCCACCCATCAAACACCTTCAACTACACGCATAAACATCGCAGAACTAAACTCCACCCATCAAACACCTTCAACTACACGCATAACATCGCAGAACTAAACTCCACCAACCAAACACCTTCAACTACACGCATAAACATTGCAGAACTAAACTCCACCCATCAAACACCTTCAACTACACACATAAACATTGCAGAACTAAACTCCACCCATCAAACACCTTCAACTACACGCATAAACATTGCAGAACTAAACTCCACCCATCAAACACCTTCAGCTACACGCATAAACATTGCAGAACTAAACTCCACCCATCAAACACCTTCAGCTACACGCATAAACATCGCAGAACTAAACTCCACCCATCAAACGCCTTCAACTACACACATAAACATCACAGAACTAAACTCCACCCATCAAACGCCTTCAACTACACACATAAACATCACAGAACTAAACTCCACCCATCAAACACCTTCAACTACACACATAAACATTGCAGAACTAAACTCCACCCATCAAACACCTTCACCTACACGCATAAACATCAGAGAACTAAACTCCACCCATCAAACACCTTCAACTACACACATAAACATTGCAGAACTAAACTCCACCCATCAAACACCTTCACCTACACGCATAAACATCAGAGAACTAAACTCCACCCATCAAACGCCTTCAGCTACACGCATAAACATTGCAGAACTAAACTCCACCCATCAAACACCTTCAACTACACACATAAACATTGCAGAACTAAACTCCACCCATCAAACACCTTCACCTACATGCATAAACATCAGATAACTAAACTCCACCCATCAAACGCCTTCAGCTACACGCATAAACATTGCAGAACTAAACTCCACCCATCAAACACCTTCAACTACACACATAAACATCAGAGAACTAAACTCCACCCATCAAACACCTTCACCTACATGCATAAACATCAGAGAACTAAACTCCACCCATCAAACGCCTTCAGCTACACGCATAAACATTGCAGAACTAAACTCCACCCACCAAACACCTTCACCTACACACATAAACATCAGAGAACTAAACTCCACCCATCAAACACCTTCACCTACACACATAAACATCACAGAACTAAACTTCACCCATCAAACACCTTCAACTACACGCATAAACATCACAGAACTAAACTCCACCCATCAAACACCTTCAACTACACACATAAACATCAGAGAACTAAACTCCACCCATCAAACACCTTCACCTACACACATAAACATCACAGAACTAAACTCCACCCATCAAACACCTTCACCTACACACATAAACATCAGAGAACTAAACTCCACCTATCAAACACCTTCAGCTACGCGCATAAACATCGCAGAACTAAACTCCACCCATCAAACACCTTCAACTACACGCATAAACATCGCAGAACTAAACTCCACCCATCAAACACCTTCAACTACACGCATAAACATCGCAGAACTAAACTCCACCCATCAAACACCTTCAACTACACGCATAAACATTGCAGAACTAAACTCCACCCATCAAACACCTTCAACTACACACATAAACATTGCAGAACTAAACTCCACCCATCAAACACCTTCAACTACACGCATAAACATTGCAGAACTAAACTCCACCCACCAAACACCTTCAGCTACACGCATAAACATTGCAGAACTAAACTCCACCCATCAAACACCTTCAGCTACACGCATAAACATTGCAGAATTAAACTCCACCCATCAGACACCTTCAGCTACACGCATAAACATTGCAGAACTAAACTCCACCCATCAAACACCTTCAACTACACGCATAAACATTGCAGAACTAAACTCCACCCATCAAACACCTTCAGCTACACGCATAAACATCGCAGAACTAAACTCCACCCATCAAACGCCTTCAACTACACACATAAACATCACAGAACTAAACTCCACCCATCAAACACCTTCAACTACACACATAAACATTGCAGAACTAAACTCCACCCATCAAACACCTTCAACTACACGCATAAACATCACAGAACTAAACTCCACCCATCAAACACCTTCAACTACACACATAAACATTGCAGAACTAAACTCCACCCATCAAACACCTTCACCTACACGCATAAACATCAGAGAACTAAACTCCACCCATCAAACGCCTTCAGCTACACGCATAAACATTGCAGAACTAAACTCCACCCATCAAACACCTTCAACTACACACATAAACATTGCAGAACTAAACTCCACCCATCAAACACATTCACCTACATGCATAAACATCAGATAACTAAACTCCACCCATCAAACGCCTTCAGCTACACGCATAAACATTGCAGAACTAAACTCCACCCATCAAACACCTTCAACTACACACATAAACATCAGAGAACTAAACTCCACCCATCAAACACCTTCAGCTACACGCATAAACATCACAGAACTAAACTCCACCCATCAAACACCTTCAACTACACGCATAAACATCACAGAACTAAACTCCACCCATCAAACACCTTCAGCTACACACATAAACATCACAGAACTAAACTCCACCCATCAAACACCTTCAGCTACACGCATAAACATCACAGAACTAAACTCCACCCATCAAACACCTTCAACTACACGCATAAACATCGCAGAACTAAACTCCACCCACCAAACACCTTCAACTACACGCATAAACATTGCAGAACTAAACTCCACCCATCAAACACCTTCAACTACACGCATAAACATCGCAGAACTAAACTCCACCCATCAAACACCTTCAACTACACGCATAAACATCGCAGAACTAAACTCCACCCATCAAACACCTTCAACTACACGCATAAACATCGCAGAACTAAACTCCACCCATCAAACACCTTCAACTACACGCATAAACATTGCAGAACTAAACTCCACCCACCAAACACCTTCAACTACACGCATAAACATTGCAGAACTAAACTCCACCCATCAAACACCTTCAGCTACACGCATAAACATTGCAGAACTAAACTCCACCCACCAAACACCTTCAGCTACACGCATAAACATTGCAGAACTAAACTCCACCCACCAAACACCTTCAACTACACGCATAAACATCACAGAACTAAACTCCACCCATCAAACACCTTCAACTACACGCATAAACATTGCAGAACTAAACTCCATCCATCAAACACCTTCACCTACATACATAAACATCAGAGAACTAAACTCCACCCATCAAACGCCTTCAGCTACACGCATAAACATTGCAGAACTAAACTCCACCCACCAAACACCTTCAACTACACGCATAAACATTGCAGAACTAAACTCCATCCATCAAACACCTTCACCTACATACATAAACATCAGAGAACTAAACTCCACCCATCAAACACCTTCAGCTACACGAATAAACATCGCAGAACTAAACTCCACCCATCAAACGCCTTCAACTACACACATAAACATCACAGAACTAAACTCCACCCATCAAACGCCTTCAACTACACACATAAACATCGCAGAACTAAACTCCACCCATCAAACGCCTTCAACTACACACATAAACATCAGAGAACTAAACTCCACCCATCAAACACCTTCAGCTACACGCATAAACATTGCAGAACTAAACTCCACCCATCAAACACCTTCAACTACACACATAAACATTGCAGAACTAAACTCCACCCATCAAACGCCTTCAGCTACAGGCATAAACATCACAGAACTAAACTCCACCCATCAAACACCTTCAACTACACGCATAAACATTGCAGAACTAAACTCCACCCATCAAACACCTTCAACTACACACATAAACATCAGAGAACTAAACTCCACCCACCAAACACCTTCAACTACACACATAAACATTGCAGAACTAAACTCCACCCATCAAACACCTTCACCTACACACATAAACATCAGAGAACTAAACTCCACCCATCAAACACCTTCAGCTACACGCATAAACATTGCAGAACTAAACTCCACCCATCAAACACCTTCAACTACACACATAAACATCAGAGAACTAAACTCCACCCATCAAACACCTTCACCTACACACATAAACATCAGAGAACTAAACTCCACCCATCAAACACCTTCAACTACACGCATAAACATTGCAGAACTAAACTCCACCCATCAAACACCTTCAGCTACACACATAAACATCACAGAACTAAACTCCACCCATCAAACACCTTCAACTACACACATAAACATTGCAGAACTAAACTCCACCCATCAAACACCTTCACCTACATGCATAAACATCAGAGAACTAAACTCCACCCATCAAACACCTTCAGCTACACGCATAAACATTGCAGAACTAAACTCCACCCATCAAACACCTTCAACTACACACATAAACATTGCAGAACTAAACTCCACCCATCAAACACCTTCACCTACATGCATAAACATCAGAGAACTAAACTCCACCCATCAAACGCCTTCAGCTACACGCATAAACATTGCAGAACTAAACTCCACCCACCAAACACCTTCACCTACACACATAAACATCAGAGAACTAAACTCCACCCATCAAACACCTTCACCTACACACATAAACATCACAGAACTAAACTTCACCCATCAAACACCTTCAACTACACGCATAAACATCACAGAACTAAACTCCACCCATCAAACACCTTCAACTACACACATAAACATCAGAGAACTAAACTCCACCCATCAAACACCTTCACCTACACACATAAACATCACAGAACTAAACTCCACCCATCAAACACCTTCAACTACATGCATAAACATCACAGAACTAAACTCCACCCATCAAACACCTTCAACTACACACATAAACATCAGAGAACTAAACTCCACCCACCAAACACCTTCAACTACACACATAAACATCAGAGAACTAAACTCCACCCACCAAACACCTTCAACTACACGCATAAACATTGCAGAACTAAACTCCACCCATCAAACACCTTCAACTACACACATAAACATTGCAGAACTAAACTCCACCCATCAAACGCCTTCAGCTACAGGCATAAACATCACAGAACTAAACTCCACCCATCAAACACCTTCAACTACACACATAAACATCACTCCACCCATCAAACGCCTTCAGCTACACACATAAACATTGCAGAACTAAACTCCACCCATCAAACACCTTCAGCTACACACATAAACATTGCAGAACTAAACTCCACCCATTAAACACCTTCAGCTACACACATAAACATCGCAGAACTAAACTCCACCCATCAAACACCTTCAACTACACACATAAACATCAGAGAACTAAACTCCACCCATCAAACACCTTCACCTACATGCATAAACATCAGAGAACTAAACTCCACCCATCAAACGCCTTCAGCTACACGCATAAACATTGCAGAACTAAACTCCACCCATCAAACACCTTCAACTACACACATAAACATCAGAGAACTAAACTCCACCCATCAAACACCTTCACCTACATGCATAAACATCAGAGAACTAAACTCCACCCATTAAACACCTTCAGCTACACACACAAACATCGCAGAACTAAACTCCACCCATTAAACACCTTCAACTACACACATAAACATCAGAGAACTAAACTCCACCCATCAAACACCTTCAACTACACGCATAAACATCAGATAACTAAACTCCACCCATCAAACACCTTCACCTACATGCATAAACATCAGAGAACTAAACTCCACCCATCAAACACCTTCAGCTACACGCATAAACATCGCAGAACTAAACTCCACCCATTAAACACCTTCAACTACACACATAAACATCAGAGAACTAAACTCCACCCATCAAACACCTTCACCTACATGCATAAACATCAGAGAACTAAACTCCACCCATCAAACGCCTTCAGCTACACGCATAAACATTGCAGAACTAAACTCCACCCACCAAACACCTTCACCTACACACATAAACATCAGAGAACTAAACTCCACCCATCAAACACCTTCAACTACACGCATAAACATTGCAGAACTAAACTCCATCCATCAAACACCTTCACCTACATACATAAACATCAGAGAACTAAACTCCACCCATCAAACGCCTTCAGCTACACGCATAAACATTGCAGAACTAAACTCCACCCATCAAACACCTTCAACTACACACATAAACATCAGAGAACTAAACTCCACCCACCAAACACCTTCACCTACACACATAAACATCACAGAACTAAACTCCACCCATCAAACACCTTCAACTACACGCATAAACATTGCAGAACTAAACTCCACCCATCAAACACCTTCACCTACACACATAAACATCACAGAACTAAACTCCACCCATCAAACACCTTCAACTACACGCATAAACATCACAGAACTAAACTCCACCCATCAAACACCTTCAACTACACACATAAACATCAGAGAACTAAACTCCACCCATCAAACACCTTCAGCTACACGCATAAACATTGCAGAACTAAACTCCACCCATCAAACACCTTCAGCTACACACATAAACATCACAGAACTAAACTCCACCCATCAACACCTTCAACTACACACATAAACATCACAGAACTAAACTCCACCCATCAAACACCTTCAACTACACACATAAACATCGCAGAACTAAACTCCACCCATCAAACACCTTCACCTACACACATAAACATCACAGAACTAAACTCCACCCATCAAACACCTTCAACTACACACATAAACATCACAGAACTAAACTCCACCCATCAAACACCTTCACCTACATGCATAAACATCAGAGAACTAAACTCCACCCATCAAACACCTTCAACTACACGCATAAACATCACAGAACTAAACTCCACCCATCAAACACCTTCACCTACATGCATAAACATCAAAGAACTAAACTCCACCCATCAAACACCTTCAACTACACGCATAAACATCAAAGAACTAAACTCCACCCATCAAACACCTTCAACTACACGCATAAACATCGCAGAACTAAACTCCACCCATCAAACACCTTCAGCTACACGCATAAACATCACAGAACTAAACTCCACCCATCAAACACCTTCAGCTACACGCATAAACATCACAGAACTAAACTCCACCCATCAAACACCTTCAACTACACGCATAAACATCGCAGAACTAAACTCCACCCACCAAACACCTTCAACTACACACATAAACATTGCAGAACTAAACTCCACCCATCAAACACCTTCAACTACACACATAAACATCAGAGAACTAAACTCCACCCATCAAACACCTTCAACTACACACATAAACATTGCAGAACTAAACTCCACCCATCAAACACCTTCAACTACACACATAAACATCAGATAACTAAACTCCACCCATCAAACACCTTCAGCTACACGCATAAACATCACAGAACTAAACTCCACCCATCAAACACCTTCAACTACACGCATAAACATCGCAGAACTAAACTCCACCAACCAAACACCTTCAACTACACACATAAACATTGCAGAACTAAACTCCACCCATCAAACACCTTCAACTACACACATAAACATCAGAGAACTAAACTCCACCCATCAAACACCTTCACCTTCAAGAACTACACTTACTATTCATAGATGCTCTTTTTGGATAGTGTAGAGAATTTTTAGTTCAGAAGGATTCCTCATGATGAATGATTTGATCCCTAACTCGACACGAGGGTATTTCAGGTGTAACTTTATACCCAAAGGCCCAATTAAATGTAGATTTCAGCCTCTAAATAGTTGATTTTCACTGAAGGAATTGCTGTCCTACCAGGGGAAATGATTTCTTGGCTCATGACTTCATCTCTTTTCTCAGCAATGACCTACATGTGCTGCATCTCTTATCGCCAGCACAGCTCCTGCAGACGTCTGGATGTAAACGCTGATAACCTCACAGGAAAAACAGGGCCGTCTGCGAAAAACCTCCAGCTCTGGCATAGATACATGAGGGTGAAACCACAGGGGGATTGTAAAAAACAAAACAATTCAATCTTGTCAGAGAGGCGATATTCCCAACTTCATTTATGTGTGTTTTATAACCAGCTCAGCAGCTGCCATGAAATATCAGCTTTTCATTTAACATTTACAGGGATCAGATATTGATCTGTGCTACTTTGATCTCATTTGAGATCCGTTTTTGCATCCATCCCAAGGGTCTCTCCGGCTCAACGGGATGCCGTGAACAAGCGGCCGTCACTCAGTGATGATTGATTACAGCGGGAACAGGTAAATTTGCAAAAATGAACACCCGTGTCGAGAGCTTTGACCGCTGAAGGTGAACACTCAGCTCTCTCCTGCCTTCATTTGAAGTAATTATAACTCAGCAGGACAGGCAGCCTTAATGATGTTTAATGCATTATATTTATAAACCAAACACAATTAGCACTGAGATGAGCGGATGAGAGAGAGAGAAAGATGACATGCACACAACTGTGACATAAAATAAAAAGAGGTCGATTCATTCTTGACACTTTGATGGACTCTGCTGTAAACGTCTGATACATGCTGTGGATTTACAGCCGTGGGCGTAATAACCAGCTGCTGTGGGACGGGTCATTAGTTATTCCACATACCTTTATTAGAAAGGCTGTGATATCGTCCCTGTAGGGCTTGTGTTAAAAGATCAAATGCAAGACACAATATAATAAGGTTTGTCCCCTAATGCTACTTAATCTTAGCTGGATGAGCCTCATTGGTTTACTTTAATTAAAACACACACTATAATTCATATTTATACAATGGAAAGATCTATGTTTATCTTCAACAGGTGTGCTGAAAAAGGAGAAAATAGCCATCACCATTGAGTGATGAAGAGAAAAATCAATCCCGGCGGATTCCATGTGGATTCCACAGCCGTCATGCCAAACATCACACAAACGAGCCAATAAATGTCCTGATTTCCAGCCAAAAGACTCTCTCGTAATTCTCTAACTCTTCCAGAAACACTTAAAGGGAAAAACAACAACGATCTCTTGAGTATCGATGGCCGTCTTCTGAAGAATAACACCAGTCAGATGATTATTAATTGATGGTGTGATATTAATCATGATCATTTGAATGAACTGATGTTCGACTCAAAGATGAGAAGAACATTGAAACCTCATTTAAGTAAGAAAAACACACTGAATCAGCTCAATTAGTCCAAGTCAGATCAATGTGTTCCCCAGGCAACTTAAAGGATGTTCATTATTCTTGAGTTTTATCCTCCTCTGGCAGAACTAAATGTGCAACTCAATATCAAACACTTCTGAATGGTTTCAGCTTGATAAAACAAGCGTCTATTTCAGTCAACTCACTGTTGTAGATGCTGAGTTTGAGGGAAAATCTTTCAGTGATCATGATTTCTGACACATCAGAAAATACTGGTAATAATTCTACAATTATGATGACATGAGAAGCCAAACCATACCTCAGGAGTATCTTAACAGACAAAAATAAAAAGGCAGAGGCTTTAAAAGCAGAAATGTGAGCAGAATAATTCCTGTGTATCTTTGTTCATGAGAAAAATCATACATTAGACACACATTAGATCCAATTTTCATGCGAGTGCTAAATCAAAGTGCAATTTTCTGTGCCATGGATCTGGGCGCAGTTATCTGTGGATGTAGAAAGATACGATGCTCCTTCAGGACGGCCGGTGACTTCACACATACAAAATGATGAATCGCACAACACTGCACATGAGACAGTTACTCATTTTAGCATGCACTGAATACTGTTATGGTCTTGAATAGTGTGTACTACTATTGAAAGTGCATCACTGCAACCATGGTTTTGCATTTTCAATAACATTTGCATTGATGCATTTAAGAGACGCTTCTATCCAAAAGAGGAACATCAGCGGTTCGACACAGAGCCAACAATTTTAGTGTGCAATGCCAGGTTTATTAGAAAGCTCGACTGGGAGATGAGTAAATATATATATCATATCAGATGAATGTGTTCCTGTAGCTCAAACAGCAGAGTTATGGACATGGGTTTGAGAATTCACTGCAAAGCATCTGATAAATGTAAATTATGCAGAATATTTCTTAAAGTCGGTATGAAAAGGAAGTTGTGCTCTCTATTGTGCCGTATATCCAAGTGAAACTGCTTTGCAAACAAGAACAAATGTAGGGCAAATGTATCATTTAGAATAAACACTGTAATAATCCATAAAAAAAAATGTTTTGATTTCATGGTGACTAACCTATGAAACTACAGTATCAACAAAAACTCTCTGAATGAAAATCTCATGTCCTTTTCTCTCCGGTCGGTCTTCAGGAGGATCTCGTTCACTCTGGCCGTTAAGTATGATGAAGTTACAGTATTCTTACACCTTTCAGGGAAGAACAGAAGCTGTTTCAGGTAAATCTGTGGACAAATGCAGAAAGATGAAAGACGAGGGTAAAACATCCATGTTTAATGAACGGAGGTGTAACCGTGTTCCTCTTCTCAGGATCTGTGTGACCTTTACAGGAGCGCCGTGTAGTGAAGCCTGTTCACACTGTTCTCCGACACACACTGCTGTGTGTGTGTGTGTGTGTGTCTTCACCTCTGACATGTGTCAGTCTCATATTTCTATGAAGCGTGTCTGAACAGTGCTGCCCTTTAACTAATTCCTGTTGAGCGTTTGTTTGCGTCTGTTACTCAGACCCGCAGGCCGATTCATTGATCGCTGGACTATAAAGGTATTGATTTCATTCCCTAGAGGAGCTTCCTGTGGAGGAACTTCAGTGTGTGTGTGTGTGTGTGTGTGCAGCTGCCGTGACGACATACTTAATTTCATAAGCCTGCTCTCATTCATCATGCGAGACGTGAGCGTGTGTGTTTCCAGAAGGATTGTAATGAACCATCAGGATTCGGCAGGAACAGCGACAGAACGAGGGCAGAACGCTGCTGCGGCTCCATTCGCTGCTCTCCATCCGTGTCACGTTGCCATAGGAACGATGCACAAAGGAGGAGGAGGATGCTGATGATGATATCTGTGTCCCTCGATGTGTCTGATATGATGGCCCGAGATGTGAGGACAGACGGTGTGTCATCTGCCATAATCAAAGCATGCCACTCAACAATTCATTGAATATCAAGTCAAGTCAAATATATTTATAAATTGTTTTTTACAATACACATTGACTCATTGCAGCTTAATAATAATATCTTAAAATGCTGTTTTGAAGGTCCCTGATTTTGTTCTGCAGGTCTCCTACAACAGGTTTACATTCATCTAAGATCAAAAAACACTTTAATGTTCTCATAATATCCACTGCAGCATCAGCTCTTTTCTCTCAGTGTCTGAAACTGTTTGTTCAAAGATTCGGTCTCTCTAAACCACGCCTTTCTGAGAGCTGCTCTGCTCTGATTGGTCAGAAACCAAACGCTCATTATCATATCTGAATCTCAGCTCTTGGTTCACAGTGATACGAACAGTAACGGTTTTACCGCATCAATCTCATCAAAGTGGATTTGCTTTGGTCTTCTCGACATGAACAACATGAACCAAACTCTTCCAGTCTCAGATACAACTACAGTGATTGAGGGCGGGGCAAAGAGACGCTGTTCACCGGCAGCCAATGGGCTGAAATTATGCAAATCAGTTACAAACCTACACAGGTTCAGCAGGAAGAGAGACTGAATTACTGACGACTCGTTTCAGTTCAGAATCACTTGCAGATCTTTTACTTTCACTGTCTGAATGCTAATATCTGGAGAACCATAATAGGAGCACTTTAATGTTGCATTTAGAAGATTACAGCTTTGTGATAATATAGTTACATTCTTATGACTATATAAAGGTCAATGACGTGACGGGTCATTTTTATGTCCAAAGGCCTTAATAGTAATAAAAAGCAAAGATATGACATCCAAAGTACAACCAGATCTCTTTTATTGAATCCAAAAGGTTTTAATTATATTTTTCTACATATAAAGATATTTTAAAGATTTTGAAGTGTCAAAAGGTCATTCAGTTTAACCATCAAAAGACCAATACAGCCATTTCATTTGTGATTAAAATATCTTAAAATGTAATATTTTTTTATTCTATCATGATTTTATAACATCGTATATCAACATAGTCCAAAATGATATTAAATTATGTGTAGAAGTCGCTGCTTTGTTATGAGAAAGAATGTCCGGAAAAATGAATTTCATCTACATCATTCGGAGTAACCGATATAAAGGGACCGTTTTGGATCTAGTCATGCGCTCATGTGACAGGATGTGACATCATTCAGACACCTGCACAGGACCACATGGTTGTGAAGCAAAGTAAATAACTCTCTTTTAACTATTTGATAAATTCATGTTTTCACTTGATCACACGCATGTCCCGAAACATCAGGTCATTCGGTGCAACCGCTATAAAACATGGAAAATGTTGTAATATTTTAAGAACTTGTACTAAATATAAAATGTTTGATTGTCCTTTTAGATATCAGCCTGTTAGCATTGATTGAAAATGTCGTTATTCTCTAAGACTTTTTTGGTGACAAATTTTGTCCGTCTTGTGAAAAATGACAAAAGCAGTGTTAATTGATTATAAAAACCACATAATCTCATTGATAACACTTAATAAAACGTCAAAATTAATTATATCTCCATTATGTTTTTTAAACCTTATTTGTGACCCATAAACAATCACACAACTGCGATTTGCTCAACATCTCCTCTTGTGTTTTGATGCACAAGTCTCTTGCAGTTACAGTTCATTTTTACCACAAGCAGAAAATGATGATATAAACCCAATCGCTCAAATATCTGACGGGTGAAGATGAGCTCGACCTGCAGATTCATCCGAATCACAGTTCAAAAGATGAATTCATTTCAAGAAAAAAGGGAAAATAAACTTTTCTGTCGACGCACACGATCCATCTGCAGGTTTCTCATGAGGATTTCACTGAATCTGTCTCTGTGAATCTCAGAGTTTCGGTGTGAAAACACAGGATCCTCAACATAATCACAATCACTGTCAGATTTAATCTTCTTTATGTTTGCATTAAAATGTGCACTGTGTTTCATATGCATAGATATTATTAGTATCACTGGCATATAAAATGGACATCCAGACTGTGAGCCAAACAGAAGGAGGAGGAAAACATCAATGTGAGCAACACAGAGGGTTAGATGAGAGATGAGGACGATCCTCAGAGAAAGAGAAGCTGGAATCATCAGTATTCAACAGGTACAGGAGCTCCAGACACAACAATCACTGCACCTCATTCCCATCCGTCTGTCTGTAAGGCACTAAACACATTATAAACTACTGGCAAGTGTTTATAATGAGAGATGAGATTCTCTCGTTTCCTTGTTTTTGAGCAGCGGTCCGTTCTGCGTGTTTCACTTCATTAACACATGCATCATTAGGGTTAATGAAAGTGCTGAACGAAGGTGAGATAATTATTGTCAGACGCAAGATCTGATCAGACCACCGTGATTATTACAAGTCATATTTGAGTCATAATTGGGAAAAAAAGTACTTTTGCATATTATTAAGATCTTCATCTTTGACATTATTAATTAGAAAAGCATATTTCTAAACACTTGAAGATTTTCACACAACATTTATACTGAACTTTACTGACGACTGATGAATCCTGCTGTCTGATAATGACGCTGTGTGTGGATTATCTGTTTTGAAATATTGAAATGTTTGTTTTATGTTTTTGAAGTTAATGACGTAAAACTACTGTAATGACTGAAGTGTGATGGATGACTTTTAATAAGACTACTGAAAAGCTTCTGAAATTTAATTCCACATCATATCCACAATGAAACTGAGTTTTTATAAGATCATACATTGATATTAAAGGCATAGTTCACCCAAAAATCAACATCTGTCATCATTTGCTATAAGACTTTCTTTCCTGTGTTCAATATAAAACAAGTTATTTTGAAGAATGTTTCAAAGATTTTTGTCCAAAGCTTTCCTGTAGCTCAGTGGTTAGAGCATGGCACTAACAATGCCAAGGTCATGGGTTCGATCCCAGGGATTGCACATACTCAGATACAAATGTATAGTATAATGCAATGTAAGTCGCTTTGGATAAAAGCGTCTGCCAAATGCATAAATGTAAATGTAAATGTCCATACAATGAAAGTCAGCGGGCTCCAGAACATCAAGGGCAGCTCTATCAATACATCATTAGAAAGACCTGGAGTTTGATGACTGATTAGAGCAGGATTAGCTTATAATCACACACAGAGGAGTTTTCCCATAAGTAACTCTAACTGTATATACAAATATAAATACAACCTCCTGCCGGTACTGAGACTCAAACTCACAACCTTTGGGTTACAAGTCCAACTCTCTAACCATTAGGCCACAACTGCCCCCAAACTGACCTCAGATCAGTTACAATAAAGACGATCACATCTCAAACATATCAGAAACAGATCAAGTACCTGTGGCTGCAGAAATGTTTTTCATTTCAGAACTCATATCAGCTCATCTCATTTTCATTCTCAGATGTATATATGATTTTCACAGTGACTTGCTGTATTTTGTGAATCAGTGCATCTCTTTTGTGTTTCGTACCTCTGAAAAATAATTGGGTCCTGGTGGATGCGAGCCAGTTTTTATACATATGCAGGGAGCGGTTGTCATGGCAACAGGGGGAGCGACCACATTCTCCTGGTCTATTTTCAGCTTAACACACACACCGATATATGACAGAGAATTAGATCCCACTATCTCACAAGGAACATAATTTTACAATATCTAAATCTGAACGTTGGACTCTTCTGTGACGCGTTTGTGTTCATGACTCTCTTCACATGAAGCACATCACAGTGTTTTACTGTAATAACTTCATGCAGCTTGAGATATCTGTTTGCCACAGTCCCATCAAGCCACTATTTTCTGTAAAGCTGCTTTGAAACAATATATTGTGAAAGTGTGATACATATTAATCAGTGTTTCAGGTGATGTGATCGATCAGTTACTGCTAACTGTTTCATAGGCTGCTTAGTTGTGTTCAGTCGAGTTAATGTTTTATTATCTTAGTATGATTGTGTTGTTGTTGCTTTGGATGAAGAAATGAGGTAGAAACACATTAATTATGGTGACTAACGAGGCATTGCAGTATGATTAAATGGTGGATCTGTGTTGAAATTATATATGAATAAATCACTAGTTATGTTTCCATCCACAAAATGTGCATTTCAGGATTTCACTTTAAAAAAGGGTGTATGGAAACAACAAGATGCACATAAATAAACATTTTTTTTTTTTAAAAAACGTGTGCAATTGAGGTGAATACAGTTCTTATTCGATAAAACATGCACATAAACTACGGTGATATCACGTTTACGTTTCCCTCAAAACATCATGCGACTTTGGCTCAGCAGGAGCTGTGATTGGATAACTGCACTAACCAGCGGACCAATCACATCGCAGCATCTCAAATGTTGGTTTGGTGGTTCTGAAACATCAAAGTCTGTCATCAGAATGATCTGGTTTAATTCCTCCAGAAGCGTCTCACATGATTGTGTTCCCAAACACCAGCATCCGAACGCAAGATCACATGACAGCGTTTATTGTGTTTCGTCTGACGCTCTGAGACTCATTTTTGATGGAGGAGAAAAGAGCCCGACTGAAGAAACTTACAGGTTATTACTGATATTTTGCACCAATTTCCCAGAAAGTGATGATTTTGTTCTCTTGAACACACGAGATGGAACAGTAAAGTGACACGTACAGATGTTTCTGAGTATCTGATTTCTGCTTCTGAATCTCTTCATTGGCTTCTTTAAGACAGTTATTGATCATAAAGCATAAAACAAACAGCGATCATCCGCGTACGTCTCTCACACTACAGGAGGGTTTCGCTCCATTGACTTTAATGAAAGCTTCTCACTGCAGCTGAGATTCTTTCAAGATCCTTTAACTTTTCGGATGATATTCACACACAGGAAGCTAAAAGAATCCAGAAGGAAGCTCTGATTGGGAAAGTTTTTAATGCAGAGTATCTGCTCAGATAACCCTAACTATTCAAACATGTAAAAACAGCATAACATGAATGTTCAGAGGTTTGTTTGGACTGATCAGTGCTGCATACTAATGCTCTATATACAAACGACCCACCAGATAATCCTCAGCACGATTGTGTGTGTGTGAGAGATTCTTCTGTGCTGAAGCTCTATGTGCTGCTCAGCATGTTGCTTAAGGGTCTATTGATGTGTGTATTGATGAATCTGCCAGTCAACGGTTCAGTCATCGCTCATTCTAAACAATGTTCCATTCAGTTGTCTGTTAAATTTATGTGATTCCATAGTCATACAATGACCCAAGAGACTACAGATGTTTTATGTGCCCCAGATGATTCTTAGTTTCAGCCTTCTTCACTGATTAAATAGCTTGCTCTCACTACTCGATACGGCACTAAACTTTCTGTAAATAAGAGATTGAACCGACCACCTTAAACGGATCGTTCACCCATTTACTCACCCACATGTCAAACCAAACATGTATGACTTTGTCTTCTGTGCAACACAAAATGTCTCAGTGTTTCGTTTTGTTTTTGTCCTTACAATGAAAGTCAAAGGGCTCCCAACATTTCTCAAAATATCTTCTTTTGTGTCCCAAACAAGTTTGGAGAGTAAATGATGACAGAATCATATTTTTTCAATAAACTATGCTTTTATCACAATTCAGTTTTCCTTCATGTGTGTTTGTTGCCATTTTGATAATGAAATGTGCTTACAGTTTTCTGTCTGTTTACCTCACATAATCTCATTGTCTAGTCTCTAGATTACACTGAATATATCCTGAGGTTTACATCTTCACCTTGAATCGTTTTCATCTCTTCAGCTGCACTCGGCTTTGATGCTCCATTAAACTACATGAAATGAAGCCTTGAAACGGCTTGCTTGTAGCCTTCAGCTTATAGTTTAATCTACAGGCATAAAGAGAGACTTCATCACCCAGCCATACTGACCACACAACAAACTCCAATGAAGAATCGATTTATGGAACACAAGTTCTGCCCCACATCCCGTCCATCATGTGGCATCATGATCAATGTCCTGCTCTAAAGAGCAACTGACCTGGAAAGTTAACCAGAACTCCTGTTAGAGTTTATCAGAACACAGGGTTTGTTCTCTCTGTGTCCAACCAGCAAAGACTGTGTTTATTCACCCAACATTCAGTATGTTTTAACGTATGTACATGTTTGTCCTTGCAGAGCCGGGAGAGCGTTTGAGAAAGTGTGTCAGTTTTGCCACTCGTCATGGGAGGTAATCGCATGTAGGGCGACCGGTGTGAGGGAGGACCGTCAAAATCTGGCCAGCCCAGATCATCATGGTCCAGTTTTCCATGCACACAAAAGATGCAGAACGGCTCGTCGAAAACAGGAAGAGGGGTTATGGTCAATGGGACGGCATCCACCCTAAAGAGGCAGCCGAGGCCCAAGACGGCATCCGCCCGGCAGGAACGTGGCTCCTGTTCATCATCGGCCTCTTGTCCTGTGTTCTCGGGATGCGACCTAGACGAAGAGCCGCCGCCACGTTGTCCGTCCAGCCTTTCCTCACCCACCCTACATGGTTCCACCTCAATGAAGGGCTCGGTCTCCAGCCTGCAAGGATCACTGTCAAGCCTAAAGGGTTCAGTGACCAGCCTCAAAAGCTTTCCTACATCCTCGGCACTGCAGGGTTCCAGCCTGAGTCTGCGCAGCTCCAGCTCCAGCCTGCGCAGCTCCAGCCCTAGCCTGCGCAGCGTCAGCTCCAGTGAGGACGACAGCTGGGACACCAACAGCTGGAGCTCCGGTGCCACCTGTCTGCTGCGCAGCTCCATTAAGCAGCACAGCGAGGAGGTTTTCCGGGTGCGTGCCGGATCGGCGAGCCAACCAGGGGGTACGAGCGATTCAGAGACCGGCTACCAGAACTCCGACAGCTGCCCGGGATCGGAAAGCCAGGAGGGAGAGTACCAGGCGGTGGAAGACCGCAGGGATTCAACATCCTCCGCTGCTTCTACGGTGTCTACTGACTTAGAGCAGAAGATCGAAGAGAAGCTCAAGTTCTCTCAGTTTCTGGACGAGGTGACGTGCAGGGTGCTGAACCCGGAGTGTCTGCAAGCCTTCGGCGCGCCCGTCCGTCAGAAGGAGGCGCTTGTAACTTCGTCTCTCCAATGCCTAAATCTAACTCCAGTTTCCAGTCCCCTCTCATGCAGGCCTTGGTTTGCTTCCTGTAGGGATTCTGCCGATGTTTCCATGTACAAGTGGGCCAAGTGCATGCCGAGCTGCAAGATTCTGGACGCCAGCGAGACCCTGAGAAGGACTCAAGAGGAATCAGAAACATTAGGAAGGACCTACCTAGAGACTGACATTGACCAAGTGAGGAGAGAAGATGAAGTGAGCTCACATCCAAGAGACGTGGAGAATAAACCTTTACAGCTGAGAGGCGAATCTTCTCACAGATGCCCGAATCTGGTTTTAAAGCGCTCAGACGGGGCGCCGCAACCGCCTTACCGCTCCACCTCACTACCGAGACCCGCTGTGAGCAGCATCACGGTGAGTCTTGACCCATAAACACTGTTGAATCAAGGGCTTGAAACACTTGAATTGCAGCTATAAAAGTCAGATGTTTTGTGTTCTTGCTCATTTTTTAAATCGCTAATGAATTAGTTGATTGCTCATTTATTCCTGTTGCTCTTTGTTTCCTTTCTGAAGGAACTGGTTTGGATTTTTCTGCTGTATTGGTATGTCAGGTGACCAAAATATGATTGAAGAGTGTTTTGTTAACGTTCCCACTAAGATATGAAAACGTTATTTCTGAATGTTCTCTGAATGTTCAAAATGTTTTATCATTCTTCAAACATCATGGGAACGTTATTTTTGAACATTCTCTGAACATTCTGAAACTAGCAACATTTAAAAAACGTTTGACGAACAGACAAACGTCCAACTAAACAAATAAAAATTCACCAAGAACGATGTATAATGTTTTTGTGCTAATGTTTTGAAAACATTATTAAAGACCAGATAACTTTGAACGAACCTTCTATTAACATTACTGGAAGAACATTTGTTCAAAACTTTGAGAGAACCTTGCCAGAATGTTCCCTGTTAGCTGGGAAGCGACCAAATGCAAGTTACTTTTGCTTTATAAAATATTTCGTCCTTTAATACAATGTGGAAGGCTCTTCTCAAACATTATTTTGAGGTCACAGGAGTAATCGAGCCCATCGCTGCTCTGTGACAGCACTTATTAAAAATACATCAGCATTTCTTATTATTCACACTGAAGCCGCCACTATCTGGACACACTTCTCTCATTTGCCGGGGAACAGCAGCCCTATTAATAATTCATTTGGTTCTTTTTTTGTATGGAAGTGCAAATGTCAATCTTAAAGGCTGTGCAGAGCTGGAACAACAGAAACGACACAAACTGCGGATCGAGTCACTGCCACAACAACGTCTGAACAGAAGAAATCATCGTAATCTCCCTGTTGCCTTACGAGCAGTGCGACTGAAGCAGTGAGACTGGGCTGGTTTAGCAGACAGAGGATGGATTGAGACCATCTGGATAACACGCAAATTTGTCACTCAGAAATAAATGCATTGAGAAAACAGAGTGTGACAGGGAATGATGAGCGTTCAGCTGTGAAGGGAGTTATTCAGTGTTTGCGAACAGTGGATCGTTGCCATATGACAGCTTTGGTTTCTGCATTATGAAGATGTTCTGCAGGAAATGCTCGTCCCAGAGTGACGCTGCACGAGGTGTGAACACACTGAAACTGTGTGTGTGTGTGTGTGTGTGTGAGAGAGAGAGAGAGAGACTGAGAGTGTGTGCATGTGTGTGGGTGCATTTCTGAAATGTTTATTGACACTTGTCATTTATTTATTTACAAATTATTGCTTACTTTCCTCAGATTCAGTGTTAAATTAGTTTCTAATAGCTTTCTTATATTCAATTTATATAAATTATATTAAATTATAGAATTAATTATAGAAAGCGATCAAAGAACGCTCCCTTTACAATCGCTGGAGCTGTCAATCAAAAAGCACAAGTTTAGCAGTGGACTTGTGCCAAAACCCCTGTTATGTTCAACAAATCTCTTAGTTTCATCGTGTTTGCACTGTAAGTGAAGATGAAAGCATTCGTTTGTGTGCAGAAATTGAGTTGCAATGACGAGATCACTGCTTTCATGAGCTCAACAACATGTTTGTGATCGACTACAGTGTTCATCACTGCAACCTTTCATGCCACCATCTAAATATAATCTATAAATATAATTTTCACAATTGGTTAACCTTGAGAGATGTAATAGTAAAAACGTGCTAAAAGTTTTCAAGAGAGTAATAGTTAGCTATTTCATATGCAAAGATGTCAGCCAATCATAGCAGAGGGCATTTACACTGAAGACACGCCCCTTAAAACAGAGAGCTAAAATCAGGATAGGAAAAATGCCTTTTATCTCTAAATTATTACAATTTTTGAAGCAAAAAGCATAGTGACATTATAAGTGCACGCCAGGAAATATTATAAAACAATAAAACAACGAAGTTCAAAAATTTCAGAGAACAAAACTTTTAAGCCAGTTGTTTAATTATGAATTAAAGATCTCAGTTTACTTTACTTAATACTGTATTTTCAGCTGAAAAAAAGATTTGGATTCCCTGAATTGATCTATTTGAGGTTTTGTGTGTGTGTGTGTGTGTGTGTGTGTGTGTGTGTGTGATTGGGACGAGTGACGAACGCTGCTGTACAGTAACATCTAATATCTTCTCTCTGCAGAAATGCAATTATTCTCTCTTTCACAATATATGCAAATATTTAAATTCCCCCTCATAATTATCAAGAGCATGTCATCTCAAGCCTGTCACTGGTCTGTCTGCACATTCGTCACTCAGTATCTCCCCAAACAAACGAGCAGCGATTCATGTTTAATGACTGAGCAGTGATTAATGCTTCCTGAACAGAAGGTTTGTGTGATGTGTTGATGACAGCTGTCAGTCAAATGAATAACTGTCAGTGTTTTCCATCTGTTTCTTCAGGTCTCTGATGGGAACGCTTGTGGCAGCAGGTAAAGACGCTCTTCTCTTCTGTTGAATGTGTCCCTCCCTCCTTCTGTCTCTGTAGCGTCTCAGTCTGAGCTCAGGCTCGTCTCGCGCTGTGTGAATGTTGGCGTGTGTTTAGAGGTAGAACACGCTCACCTGATCATGACACGCAAGCTTTACAGACGGTGAGCGCACACACGTGAAGAACTGCATGTTTTAATGTGTGTGAGTTGACTGCACTTCATTGTGTGGTTGAGTCTAATACTGTATCTTGTAAACTATTGGATAGATGATAGATGATGATGGGTTACTGATAGCAGTATTTCTGTGCTTCAATACGACGAGTAAACGCTGGTCATTTGATGCAGATTCATGAGATTCATCCTTTTTTACATTCACATTTTTCATTTTGCAGACGCTTTTATCTAAAGTGGCTAACAAATGAGAAATACAGCAAGAGATTTATCGTAAAAAGGCAAATGAATACAAGAAGTTTCAGATATTGCTTAGAGTAGCATAAGCTGGAAAAGAGAGGGATTAAGGGAAAGTGAAAGCATGATGAGGTTAAGTGCTCACGGAAGAGATGAGTCTTGTGAATATTGTCAGGGATTCTGCATTCCGGATGAAGGCGGGGAGATCGTTCCACCAGCAATGAACTGCTAACAAAAATGTTCTGGAGAGCGATTTTGTGCCTCTCTGTGATGTACCACAAGTGCTGAGCCTGTGGAAGATCTGTAAGCAAGCATCAAAGCCTTGAACTTGGGTAGGTCAGCTGGTCATCAAAGATTACTCCAAGATTTCTGGCTGACCTTGATGGGGTAATTGAGGATGTGCCTGGCTGGATGGTGAAATCATGCTGTAGAGTCGGACTGGCAGGGAAGACGAGAAGCTTACGTGCAGGTGATGTTCTTTCATCCATGCTGAGATGTCTGCAAGACATCTTGAGATTCGTGCAGCTACTGTGGGATCATCTGGATGAAATGAAAGCTGTCATCAGCATTGCAATGGTAGGAGAAACCATGTGCCTGTATGATGGGACCCAGTGATGTACTGTAAATGGAGAAGAGGAGCGGTCCAAGCACTGAACCCTGAGGAACCCCCGTGATCACCTCCTCTCTCCAGGCACCTCTGAAAGACCTTCCTGTGAGATAGGATTCAAACCAGAGAAGTGATGCCCAGTGATGAGAGGGTGGACAGGAGGATCTGATGATTCACCGTGTCAAAGGCCGCTGAAAGATCGAGCAGAATGAGAACTGATGATTTGGAATCAGCTTTTGCAATCCGCAGGGATTCAGTGACCGACAGCAGTGCAGTCTCAGTCGAGTGGCAGCTCTTGAAACCAGCTTGGTTAACGTCCAGCTGGTTATTCTGTGAGAGGAAAGACGATCCCTGGTTGAAAACAACCTGTCCAAGTGTTTTCGCTATGAATGGTAGGAGAGAGACAGGTCTGTAATTATCTACACGTGCCTTAAGTGTTTAATGTGGGGTTTTTAAGCAGTGGGGTTACCCGAGCCTGCTTGAATGTGAGAGGGAAAGTGCCAGTGCGGAGATGAATCCAGGTCTCATTCAAGCCCAAGATATTGAGAATGGATTGAGCTGCAAAGGTAGGAATGAAGTCTGCTTTGTTGACGGCAGACTGACAATTCCAGAGATCAAAAAGCAGACTTCTGTTTACTGTTTTTTCAGATGTTTTTCCCTCAAATCCAAGCACGTTTTCGATCAACTTCCGCTCTGATCGAGACTCTTTTAAAGTCATCATGAAAGGGAAGTTGCGCAGGTCTTTTCTTCTCTATTGTGTCGTATATCCGAGTGAAACGCTTCTCAAACAAGAACAAATGTAGGGCGGGGCTTGATTCTGTCTGTGGGGAATTGATTGGATGGTTGTGGTTTGCTATTGGTGGATCTCATGTGAGTGACAGGTTGCCCCGCCCTCATCATCAGAGAAGAGAAGAGATGCTGCAAGAGGAAGATATTCTGATTCTCAGGAATATGTGCACTGATAAGTGATTTAGAATAAACACTGCAATATTCCATAAAAAAAATCAAGTCAGTTTTGATTTTTATGGTGACTTTAGCTTGTCTACAGCGAACAGCATCTGACAGGTGCGGCAGAAATGCCTGGGGCTTCATTAGATGTGGAGGATTGGAGGTTTTCAGGTTGCTTTTTGATGTTTTTCTTCAGAAACACTTGATGGTTCATGCAGCTCAGCGAATATTTGACCACAGTCTGTAAATCAAAGCTGCAGATTTTCTTATGCATGTTGTAAATCTTACGTTGAAGTATTTATTATTAAATATTATTACTATTTATTATGAACTATTATTTTGAACCCGCCTCCATTTTTTGAGTGCCACGCCCACATCTCAACATCCAATCATCAAGTGATGCATAGAACCAAGACTCGATATCTGCATCATTTTGCTTCTCCAGTAATTGTATCTTGATTTAAGAATGTATGAAACTGGACAAAAGCTTCATGTTGAGAGCGGAGGTGATTTCTGCCAGTAGGAGACACACGTCACTGATGTTTGTAAAGTGAATCAGGCGGTCATAATGTCATGTATCTGGTGTTTTTCTACACTAGCAACATGTTTATTTGATATTCCAGCTGCACAGAAACCTGTCAGGATCAAGCTCCAGAAACTGACGTGTGGAGAATGAGAAGAAAAGAAAAGAGCTCCAGTGTGAAAAACAACCGCAGGCCTGAGCGTCCGTCCGACAGGAATAAAGCTGTTGTGAAGCCAATGGTTTTGAAGACAAATAACAACATTCAGAATAATTCTGTAATGCAAACCTGCAGTTTTAACGGAACAGCACGTGTGTCTCTCATGTGTGTCTGTATGTTGTTGTGATGTTGTACAATGATGCGCTGAATATTCTTGACCCGTTCGTCCATCCGTCTGTGTGTCTGTGATTCTGCAGGAAACACTCACAAACACACTAAGAAAAAACATGAACAAGGTTTATATTGGGAAAACTGCAGTAAAAGCACCAGGAAATGGTGGTAAACATCAGAAGAGAAGGTAAGAGTGAAGAGAGAGAGAGATTCAATCCATCAATCCATTCATCTAAATGTCATCTGCACTCATGATCATCTGACCCTGTTATGATCGATCCGTCACTCAGATCCAGTTACGGCCAGCTAGACATCAGTGACATCATTTCCTGATCCGCATCGCCATAGTGAACATAGTGAAAGTTTGTTTTTGTGAATTGTGGGGTCATTTCATAGGCGTAATGGTTTTTATACTGTACAAACTGTATTTTCTCTCCCCCCTAACCCTAAACATCACAGGAAACTGTGCACACTTTTACTTTCTCACAAAAACTCATTCTGTGTGATTTATATAAGCCTTTTGAAAAGTGGAGAAATGGGTAATGTCCTCATAAGTCACCTCTTCTTGTAATAACTCTGTCATACCCATGTCATTATACACATTTGTGTCCTGATATGTCACACACACACACACACACACACACACACACACACACACACACACACACACACACACACACACACACACACACACACACACACACACACACACAGTCTCACCCTCATCATCACTGTTCCTGTCTGTCTCTCATTTTACTGTGGTATATTTGCAGTAAAAGGCTCTTAATTAGAACAAAAATATGTTCTAAGAACGTTTTGCTAACATTGCCATTAAGTTAGAAACTATATTCATAAATCTGATGGAGTGTAGATTTTTTACAGAAAAAATGGATAAGTGTATCACTGAAGGATTTTAAAGTTTTACACCGGCTTTACCATCAAGAAAAGACAAGCATTTCACACACAGGCCATCCGTACTTCTCACCATCAACTACAACCATTACAGTTATAATGGAAGTCAAAGGGGCAAAAAAAATTTAAATCTGATGCTGCACAAAAACTAACAATGCATCAAAACCAATGTTGTTACTAATCTTTCACATGTCCAAGACTGTGATAAAAGGTAAAAAAATCCAGTCCACAATCACTTTTTATACTGAAAATAAGTCATTTTGAGTGTTTTTTTCCCCCCAAAATCAGTGACATAACTTATAAACTTCGCAATAAAAGAGTAAAAATCCCGGAATTTTTTTTTAAACATTTAGTAGTTTTTATTAGGACTGAGGTTGATTAGTAGATTTATGCTAAAAAAAATTTTTTATCTGATACATTTTTACAGCAGTTAATTTAGTGGATGTTTTCATCCATGAACATAATGAAAGGATAGTGAATTTGAACAATACACAAAGGTTAAAAAACATTATATGAACGTCCAACTAAAAAGTTTCAGAAAAAACGCTCCATGAATGACGTATGAATAATGTTTTTGTGCTAATGTTTTGAGAACATTATTAAAGACCAGATAACTCTGAATAAACGTTCTGTTAACGTTACTGGAAGAAGATCATTTTGAGAAAACCTTGCCAGAACGTTCCCTGTCAGCTGGGTTAAAGTTAAATACTTTGGTAAAACCGAACAATAATATTTCTAGTAATACCAAAGTAATACCAGATGCTTATTTATTTTAGTTTTTATCTTTGGCATTATACTAGTGATATAACTGGTGTGAAATCGGATTAGCAGTCATGTGACACGCCTCAATCATAATTATTTCTCTTTCATTTTATGATTTTGAAAGTCAATAAAGTAAAACTTTAATATCTCAGGCTTATGAACATGAATAAATCATGTTTACTGCTTTAATCCAAGAGTGTGTTTGAGGTCATTTATGTGATTTATTCCTGTGATCAAAGATGAATTACTCCAGTCTTCCGTGTCACATGATCCTTCAGAAATCATTCTGATATGATGATTTGATTATTTTCAGTGTTGAAAACAGTTGTGCTGCTTCAGATTTTTGTGGAAACTGTCGTACATTCAACAGTTTGGAGTAAGAAAATTAAGAGATCTGTGTGTGTGTGTGTGCAGTTCAGTGCAGGAGCAGAAGGAGGATCTGCGCAGGCGTCTCGGCTGCACCACACACAAGCTGCAGCTGCTGGAGAGCGAGTTTCAGTCGACTCGTCAGTATCTGGAGACGGAGCTTCGACGAGCGCAAGAGGAAATGGACAAATTCACTGAGAAACTGCGCAGGTCAGAAAACACGATATGAAGACGGTCACTGAATGAACGAGCTGATCTGAAACCTCTCCAGAAGTAAATATTGAAGTGCTTAAAGTGATCCAGAAACACAACAGCACGAGTCTTAATTTAACCAAGTAAGATTATTAAAGCTCAAGGCCTGGAGCAACTGTAATAACTCCCCCTGTAAACTCATGACTGATGAGAGTGTCTGATCTTCATCATCATCTTCATCATCTCTCCTGCAGGATTCAGAGCAGCTACGCGGCACTACAGAGAATAAACCAGGACATGGAGGAGAAAATCCACAGAACGGTAAGAGATCCTGATCTGATAAACCAGATGACTTTAAAGGGGTCATGTCATGAAAATCTGACTTTTTCCGTGTTTAAGTGCTATAATCGAGTCCCCTGCGTGAGATTCTCCAGCTTTGTTGTTGTTGAGCTGTTAAAGCTCCGCCCTCTTCTGGAGCAGCAGCTCATTTGCATTTAAAGGGACACACACAAAAACGGCGTGTTTTTGCTCACACCCAAATAGGGGCAAATTTGACAAGCTATAATAAATGATCTGTGGGGGATTTTGAGCTGAAACTTCACACACACATTCTGGAGACACCAGAGACTGATATTACATCTCGTGCATTATAGGTCCACTTTAAAAAAGCCCATAAACACAGTAACTCTTCATAGACAAATGCTGATCCAGATAACAGGGAACGTTCTGGCAAGGTTCTCTCAAAGTTATGAACAAACGTTAACAAGCGTCACTCAGTGAGCAACATGTGCTCGATGTGTTTGAGCTCAATTTAACCAGAGAAATGAAGGAGATAAAGAGGGAGTTGGAGGAGATCAATAACCTCACAAGATTCTCACTCTCAGAGCGATTACACAATCAGAGACGGATCACAGCGATGGTCCTGTAATGAAAGCGTTTCATCTTCAATCAGATGAAAGTTTGAAGCCATTTACAGAATCTAAACATCAACTTGATGCACAACGAGTGAATTTGTGTCAGAGGAACTGATCGCTTCAGGCCATGATTGTTCATCTGGTTCACTCCAGGGACGAGAGATCCATTCAATCCATGCTGACCAGTGTTAGGGGTAATGCATTACAAGTGCTAGTTTCAGCCTGACGCAGTTATCATTTCCACACCCAGCGCCACGTTGTTTAAATAGCAAATGCACTCGCGACCATCTGTTCACCCATGGGCATGCTGGTCTGAAAACGAGGTGTGTTCAGGTGCATTGTTGGCGTGTTGCTATTCTGAGGAACTGAAAACGACTGTGTAGTATTTGATTTTATTATTTAAAGACGGCGTTAGTAATATGCACCTATAGGCGGGTGCACAACACGCAAACACTCTGCTAATTACACACACAGATGCACAGCAGCACGCAAACATGCCAAATATTAAAAATAAAAGGATTCCTCTCTGGAGAAGCATTTAGTCTTTCTGCTTGCAAATTCCACCATGTAAATAAGCGAATCCACCATGGCGCAGGCACAGCTGGCTTTTAAAGGGAATGGGAGATGAGATTTTTTGCACGTTACGTCCAATACACACCCATGACACATTAAAGGTGCCCTAGAATCAAAATTTGAATTTTTCTCGGCATAGTTGAATAACAAGAGTTCAGTTCATGGAAATGACATACAGTGAGTCTTAAACCCCATTGTTTCCTCCTTCTTATATAAATCTCATTTGTTTAAAAGACCTCAGAAGAACAGGTGAATCTCAACATAACATCAACTGTTACGTAACAATCGGGATCATTAATATGTATGACCCCAATATTTGCATATGCCAGCCCATGTTCAAGGCATTACACAAGGGCAGCCAGTATTAACGTCTGGATCTGTGCACAGATAAGGTAAGCAAGCAAGAACAACAGCGAAAAATGTCAGATGGAGCAATAATAACTGACATGATCCATGATATCATGATATTTTTAGTGATATTTGTAAATTGTCTTTCTAAATGTTTTGTTAGCATGTTGCTAATGTACTGTTAAATGTGGTTAAAGTTACCATCGTTTCTTACTGTATTCACGCAGACAAGAGCCGTCGCTATTTTCATTATTAAACACTTGCCGTCTGTATAATTCATAAACACAACTTCATTCTTTATAAATCTCTCCAACAGTGTAGCATTAGCCATTAGCCACAGAGCACAGCCTCAAACTCATTCAGAATCAAATGTAAACATCAAAATAAACACTATACTCACATAATTCAAAACATGCATACAGTATGCATGACGAACATCTTGTAAAGATCCATTTGAGGGTTCTATTAGCTGTGTGAACTTTGTAAATGCACTGTAATATATAGTCGAGAGCTCGTGTGGCAGGGAGCAGGTGAATTAAAGGGGCGGCGCGCTGCCAAAATCAGTGTATAGTTAATGATGCCCCATAATAGGCAGTTAAAAAAATTAATTAAAAAAAATCTATGGGGTATTTTGAGCTGAAACTTCACAGACACATTCAGGAGACACCTTAGACTTATATTACATCTTGTGAAAAAGCAATCTTGGGCACCTTTAAGAGAATAGGGACAACCCTTTTAGACCATGCACCGACCATTTTTTCCGTCATTAAACTAGCAAAGGTGGATTCGGACATGCACTAAGTGCACCTGCGCCGTGGGCTTTAGATCATGAGCTTAGATCGTTAAAATAGGGCCCTTTAAATTACTTTGTTTTTCCATTTACTGACTGACAGCTCTCCTGCAAAAAAGTGCAGAGATGCTTATTTGCTTTTCATCGAGTTTATCAGCTGAAAGGATTGTTTGAGCAGCGCCCTCTACTGTACAGGTGTGGATTTGCATTTCCTTCAGCCTCAGGCTTATTCATTTCTCTTCTGGTGTTTAAGGGCCTTAACATTTGCCAAAAATGTTTTTTGGGGTTTTTCGTTGTTAAAAAAAACAAACAAGCAAGCCCAGCCATATTAGTAAATGCTGATATTAATATGAACTAACATTAATAAATGCTGCAGAAGTATAGTTCATGTTAACTAAATGTAGCTAACTAATGTGAACAAATGAGACCTTACTGTAAACTGTTACCCACAATTCTCATCATTTGGCCTCACATGCACATCCTGTCCATCTTCTGAAGCAGACCAAAGCTTCTGATGTCTGTTCACGGCACAGAATGTGACGGATGTGATTTCAGAAGTGATGCAGGAGACGAGCTCGGAATAGAATGTGAATAACCTTTTTGATATGTAATTTTAAGTTGGTCAAATAATGGAAATGAAGGTCAGAAGGGCTTTTGAAATCCCAGAGTTCCTACAGAATGAACAGACGGACACTTTCAGATCAAGTGCTCTTAAAGTCCTGTGCTTCATCTGCATTACGAATATTAGGAATGACAAAAATGAAGTATATCATGAATATTGTTGGTGAATTGTTTTTGTTCACTTTGAATAAAAGCATCTGCTAAATGCATAAATGTAAAGAAACATAATGTACATTTAGAAGGTATTAAGGGAAAATAAACTAATGACAAAAAAGTTACAGCGTTCATAAACAGATGAAGACGAATGTGACGAGGAGATGCGACCAGCAAAACATGATGCTCTTCCTCAGTGTTTCTGACTTCCAGCACAAATATATAAACATTCTTAAATCAAGATGCTTTTACTGGAGATGCAAAATGACAGAAGATAAGAAGAGAAGTGTATCAAAGAGAACAAACATCAGAAATCATTTGCGTAAAACAAAGTTTTTCTGACCCCATTTGAGTTTATTTTGGACTGAATCTAATGATATTGTTCAGTGTTTTTCCTGAATGTGTCGTTTTCTGTGTCCTCGTTAGTCAGAGTTTCTCAGTGAATCACAAATGACCGGCAACGTCACGCATCACTGTTTCATCCGCAGCAGAACTGCAGCGACGGCGTCTCGCACTGAGAATCTCTCTGTTCAGCTACAGTCTGAGCAACAAAAACACATTCAGCCTCGAGAAACATCTGACATCTGACAATAGTTGGCTCACGGGGGATTTGAGACCCAATCAGAAAAACACACACACACACACACACACAACAATCACAGTCTGTCAAAGAAACGCTTCAATCCAGCACTGATCTCTGATGATCTTTCTAGAAAAGACACGAGTGTAAGTGGGAAATTAACATCTTCTAATCATCTTATTTGAAAAGGTTGAAATATAACCATCATGAAATACTGGATGAATCAAATTCTGGTCTGTATTAATATTCCTTCAGTCTAAACGCTGTCGTCAGTCTGTCATGTGTGAGTTCAGCATCTGTTAATTAGATCCACAGTCTCAAAGAGAACGAGCTCTGTGCAGAAATAAACCCATTAATCATATGCAAATACTGCTGATGCTCCACAGGCTTTCTTCAGCAAATGTGAAGTTTCAACAAAACTCAAACACAAACAGGCGCTTGTGAATGAAGATGTGCATGTCAAAGTCAAGTCAAATGTATTTGAACACCATTTTTCACAATTCACAGTGTTTCAAAGCAGCTTTACAGAAAATCATGCCTTACAGTCACATTCATCAGATTAAAGCATGTGTGCTCTTTGTGTTTCAGACTCAGCGTTACGAAGAGGAGAAGAGATCTCTGAGTCGAGAGATCGTCTCGCTCAATAAACACCTGATGGACGCCAAGATCACCATCCAGAAGCTGCGAGCGGATAACGTACGTACGACTCAGAAACACACGATGCTGAATGTTTCATCATCACACAGGCTCACAGGAAGTCATCCCCGGCCAGCAGGAGGTCTTCTTTGAAGGTTCCTGGCGCTCAGATCTCTGCTGCTTCAGCATCCACATGGTTTCTCTCTAGGTTCACTAGATAGGGTCCAGTGAGCCAGTGTTCCCTCGCAAACACTTGTGGTTCAGAGATGCATGACGAAACAGCCAAATTCAGATCAAGTGAAATGAGTAAAGACGTTCGGCTGCTGTGTTTGTCAGTAAATGTTTACGTTGTATATTGAATAATCATTTGCCAAATTAAGTCATGTAAGTAACAGTTTATAACGGCAGTAACGGTTTGTGTTTCTCTGCAGGATCTGTACAGGAAAGACTGCAATCTGGCAGCTCAACTGCTCCAGTGTGGAAAATCTCCTTACAGATCGCACAGACTGTCTGAGGTACACACACACACACACACACACACACACACACACACACACACACACACACACACACACACACACTCACACCCGGAGCAGTGGGCAGCTGTTTTTGCTGCGGCGCTCAGGGAGTGATTGGGGGTTCGTGTCTTGCTCAAGGGCATTACCTCAGTTGTGGGTAATGAGAGTGGAAGAGAGCGATGTTCATTCACTCGCTCCACCTACATTTCCTGCCGGTACTGAAACTCGTAGCCACGACCTTCAGGTTACAAGTCTAACTCTCTAACCATTATGCTACAACTGCCCATAAACATAGGGTTTACCTGAACCACACACACTTTTCTTTCTCAGAGGGATCCTAAAAATAGCGCAACCTTAAAGAAAGTCAGAGGCACAGCGAATCCTTTTCACTTTAATTCTCTGGTCGCAGGTTTCCAATACATCAGTTTCTTTCTTTCTCTTTCTGCCGGAGGCCCGACGTGTTTCATTTGAATATTAAGTCTGCATTTGATGTTGGCAGAAAGAGAAATGTGCTGGTTTTATTGCTGACAGAGTAAAGTTAGAGAGAGAACAGGGCGCTTGTCCTTCAGATGGACTGTAGAGGATGAAGGTTTCCTTCATGATTCATCAAATGTGCCGTTTCAATCTATCAGAAAGAAGGAACTCACTCATGTATGTTCAGAGAACAGCTTAGATGTGATCGTACAGTCCTCCAGAGCTGATTCAGGTAGTGTAAGCAGAGCTGTTTTCTAGCATCATGATCAGTGTTATTGTTAACAGACGCAGAAAATTAAATAGTTAAATATAAATATTAGATGAGAAACTTAAATGAAATAAAAAACTTAGAACTGATTAATACTTCAAGTTTATGTTGAACTAATAAATATGATAAAAGTACATAAAATTACTAAAAATAAACTAAAATAAATACAAACATTTTTTGAGAGAATGCAAGAGTTCTGTGAGAGATCACAAAGTTTCTTGGGGAAACGCAACAGTTTTGCGAAAGAACGCAAAGTTTCTTGGGGGAACGCAACAGATTTACGAGAGAACGCAAAGTTTCTTGGGTGAACGCAATCGTTTTACGAGAGAATGCAAAGTTTCTTGGAGAAACGCAATAGTTTTACGTGAGAACGCAAAGTTTCTTGGGGAACGCAACAGATTTACGAGAGAACGCACAGTTTCTTGGGGGAACGCAATAGTTTTATGTGAGAACGCAAAGTTTCTTGGGGGAACGCAACAGTTTTGCGAAAGAACGCAATGTTTCTTGGGGGAACGCAACAGTTTTGCGAGAGAATGCAAAGTTTCTTGGGGGAACGCAATCGTTTTGCGAGAGAATGCAAAGTTTCTTGGGGGAACGCAATCGTTTTGCAAGAGAACACAAAGTTTCTTGGGGGAACGCAATCGTTTTGCAAAAGAACGCAAAGTTTCTTGGGGGAACGCGAAGTTTCTTGGGGGAACGCAAAGTTTCTTGGGGGAACGCAACAGTTTTGCGAAAGAACGCAAAGTTTCTTGGGGGAACGCAACAGCTTTACGAGAGAACGCAAAGTTTCTTGGGGGAACGCAACAGTTTTGCGAAAGAACGCAAAGTTTCATGGGGGAACGCAATCGATTTACGAGAGAACGCAAAGTTTCTTGGGGGAACGCAATCGTTTTACGAGAGAACGCAAAGTTTCTTGGGGGAACGCAACAGTTTTACGAGAAAACGCAAAGTTTCTTGGGGGAACGCAATAGTTTTATGTGAGAACGCAAAGTTTCTTGGGGGAACGCAACAGTTTTGCGAGAGAACGCAAAGTTTCTTGGGGGAACGCAACAGTTTTACGAGAGAACGCAAAGTTTCATGGGGGAACGCAATCGATTTACGAGAGAACGCAAAGTTTCTTGGGGGAACGCAATCGTTTTACAAGAGAACGCAAAGTTTCTTGGGGGAACGCAACAGTTTTACGAGAAAACGCAAAGTTTCTTGGGGGAACGCAATCGTTTTGCGAGAGAACGCAAAGTTTCTTGGGGGAACGCAACAGTTTTACGAGAGAACGCAAAGTTTCTTGGGGGAACGCAATCGTTTTGCGAAAGAACGCAAAGTTTCTTGGGGGAACGCAACAGTTTTGCGAAAGAACGCAATGTTTCTTGGGGGAACGCAACAGTTTTGCGAGAGAATGCAAAGTTTCTTGGGGGAACGCAATCGTTTTGCGAGAGAATGCAAAGTTTCTTGGGGGAACGCAATCGTTTTGCAAGAGAACACAAAGTTTCTTGGGGGAACGCAATCGTTTTGCAAGAGAACGCAAAGTTTCTTGGGGGAACGCGAAGTTTCTTGGGGGAACGCAAAGTTTCTTGGGGGAACGCAACAGTTTTGCGAAAGAACGCAAAGTTTCTTGGGGGAACGCAACAGCTTTACGAGAGAACGCAAAGTTTCTTGGGGGAACGCAACAGTTTTGCGAAAGAACGCAAAGTTTCATGGGGGAACGCAATCGATTTACGAGAGAACGCAAAGTTTCTTGGGGGAACGCAATCGTTTTACGAGAGAACGCAAAGTTTCTTGGGGGAACGCAATCGTTTTACGAGAGAACGCAAAGTTTCTTGGGGGAACGCAACAGTTTTACGAGAAAACGCAAAGTTTCTTGGGGGAACGCAATCGTTTTGCGAGAGAACGCAAAGTTTCTTGGGGGAACGCAACAGTTTTACGAGAGAACGCAAAGTTTCTTGGGGGAACGCAATCGTTTTGCGAGAGAACGCAAAGTTTCATGGCGGAACGCAAAGTTTCTTGGGGGAACGCAATCGATTTACGAGAGAACGCAAAGTTTCTTGGGGGAACGCAACAGTTTTGCGAAAGAACGCAAAGTTTCTTGGGGGAACGCAATCGTTTTACGAGAGAACGCAAAGTTTCTTGGGGGAACGCAACAGTTTTACGAGAAAACGCAAAGTTTCTTGGGGGAACGCAATCGTTTTGCGAGAGAACGCAAAGTTTCTTGGGGGAACGCAATCGTTTTGCGAGAGAACGCAAAGTTTCTTGGCGGAACGCGAAGTTTCTTGGGGGAACGCAATCGATTTACGAGAGAACACAAAGTTTCTTGGGGGAACGCAACAGTTTTACGAGAGAACGCAACAGTTTTACGAGAGAACGCAATCGTTTTGCGAGAGAACGCAAAGTTTCTTGGGGAACGCAATCGATTTACGAGAGAACGCAAAGTTTCTGGGGGGAACGCAACAGTTTTGCGAAAGAACGCAAAGTTTCTTGGGGGAACGCAATCGATTTACGAGAGAACGCAAAGTTTCTTGGGGGAACGCAATCGTTTTACGAGAGAACGCAAAGTTTCTTGGGGGAACGCAACAGTTTTACGAGAAAATGCAAAGTTTCTTGGGGGAACGCAATCGTTTTGCGAGAGAACGCAAAGTTTCTTGGCGGAACGCAATCGTTTTGCGAGAGAACGCAAAGTTTCTGGGGGGAACGCAATCGATTTACGAGAGAACGCAAAGTTTCTTGGGGGAACGCAACAGTTTTGCGAAAGAACGCAAAGTTTCTTGGGGGAACGCAATCGTTTTACGAGAGAACGCAAAGTTTCTTGGGGGAACGCAAAGTTTCTTGGGGAACGCAATCGATTTACGAGAGAACGCAAAGTTTCTTGGGGAACGCAATCGATTTACGAGAGAACGCAAAGTTTCTTGGGGGAACGCAATCGTTTTGCGAGAGAACACAAAGTTTCTTGGGGAACGCAATCGATTTACGAGAGAACGCAAAGTTTCTGGGGGGAACGCAATCGTTTTGCAAGGGAACGCAAAGTTTCTGGGGGGAATGCAATCGATTTACGAGAGAACGCAAAGTTTCTTGGGGGAACGCAATCGTTTTACGAGAGAACGCAAAGTTTCTTGGGGGAATGCAACAGTTTTACGAGAAAAAGCAAAGTTTCTTGGGGGAACGCAATCGTTTTGCGAGAGAACGCAAAGTTTCTTGGCGGAACGCAATCGTTTTGCGAGAGAACGCAAAGTTTCTGGGGGGAACGCAATCGATTTACGAGAGAACGCAAAGTTTCTTGGGGAACGCAATCGATTTACGAGAGAACGCAAAGTTTCTTGGGGGAACGCAATCGTTTTGCGAGAGAACACAAAGTTTCTTGGGGAACGCAATCGATTTACGAGAGAACGCAAAGTTTCTTGGGGAACGCAATCGATTTACGAGAGAACGCAAAGTTTCTTGGGGGAACGCAATCGTTTTGCGAGAGAACACAAAGTTTCTTGGGGAACGCAATCGATTTACGAGAGAACGCAAAGTTTCTTGGGGGAACGCAATCGTTTTGCGAGAGAACGCAAAGTTTCTTGGGGGAACGCAATCGTTTTGCGAGAGAACGCAAAGTTTCTTGGCGGAACGCAAAGTTTCTTGGGGGAACGCAATCGATTTACGAGAGAACGCAAAGTTTCTTGGGGGAACGCAACAGTTTTGCGAGAAAACGCAAAGTTTCTTGGGGGAACGCAATCGTTTTACGAGAGAACGCAAAGTTTCTTGGGGGAACGCAACAGTTTTACGAGAAAACGCAAAGTTTCTTGGGGGAACGCAACAGTTTTGCGAGAGAACGCAAAGTTTCTTGGGGGAACGCAATCGTTTTGCGAGAGAACGCAAAGTTTCTTGGCGGAACGCGAAGTTTTTTGGGGGAACGCAATCGATTTACGAGAGAACGCAAAGTTTCTTGGGGGAACGCAATCGTTTAGCGAGAGAACGCAAAGTTTCTTGGGGGAACGCAACAGTTTTACGAGAGAACGCAAAGTTTCTTGGGGGAACGCAATCGATTTACGAGAGAACGCAAAGTTTCTTGGGGGAACGCAATCGTTTTACGAGAGAACGCAAAGTTTCTTGGGGGAACGCAACAGTTTTACGAGAAAACGCAAAGTTTCTTGGGGGAACGCAATCGTTTTGCGAGAGAACGCAAAGTTTCTTGGGGGAACGCAATCGTTTTACGAGAGAACGCAAAGTTTCTTGGGGGAACGCAACAGTTTTACGAGAAAACGCAAAGTTTCTTGGGGGAACGCAATCGTTTTGCGAGAGAACGCAAAGTTTCTGGGGGGAACGCAATCGATTTACGAGAGAACGCAAAGTTTCTTGGGGGAACGCAAAGTTTCTTGGGGGAACGCAACAGTTTTACGAGAGAACGCAATCGTTTTGCGAGAGAACGCAAAGTTTCTGGGGGGAACGCAATCGATTTACGAGAGAACGCAAAGTTTCTTGGGGGAACGCAACACTTTTGCGAAAGAACGCAAAGTTTCTTGGGGGAACGCAATCGTTTTACGAGAGAACGCAAAGTTTCTTGGGGGAACGCAAAGTTTCTTGGGGAACGCAATCGATTTACGAGAGAACGCAAAGTTTCTTGGGGAACGCAATCGTTTTGCGAGAGAACGCAAAGTTTCTTGGGGGAACGCAATCGTTTTACGAGAGAACGCAAAGTTTCTTGGGGGAACGCAACAGTTTTGCGAGAGAACGCAAAGTTTCTTGGCGGAACGCAATCGTTTTGCGAGAGAACGCAAAGTTTCTGGGGGGAACGCAATCGATTTACGAGAGAACGCAAAGTTTCTTGGGGGAACGCAAAGTTTCTTGGGGGAACGCAACAGTTTTACGAGAGAACGCAATCGTTTTGTGAGAGAACGCAAAGTTTCTGGGGGGAACGCAATCGATTTACGAGAGAACGCAAAGTTTCTTGGGGGAACGCAATCGTTTTGCGAGAGAACGCAAAGTTTCTTGGCGGAACGCAATCGTTTTGCGAGAGAACGCAAAGTTTCTGGGGGGAACGCAATCGATTTACGAGAGAACGCAAAGTTTCTTGGGGGAACGCAAAGTTTCTTGGGGGAACGCAACAGTTTTACGAGAGAACGCAATCGTTTTGCGAGAGAACGCAAAGTTTCTGGGGGGAACGCAATCGATTTACGAGAGAACGCAAAGTTTCTTGGGGGAACGCAACACTTTTGCGAAAGAACGCAAAGTTTCTTGGGGGAACGCAATCGTTTTACGAGAGAACGCAAAGTTTCTTGGGGGAACGCAAAGTTTCTTGGGGAACGCAATCGATTTACGAGAGAACGCAAAGTTTCTTGGGGAACGCAATCGATTTACGAGAGAACGCAAAGTTTCTGGGGGGAATGCAATCGATTTACGAGAGAACGCAAAGTTTCTTGGGGGAACGCAACAGTTTTACGAGAGAACGCAATCGTTTTGCGAGAGAACGCAAAGTTTCTTGGGGGAACGCAACAGTTTTACGAGAGAACGCAAAGTTTCTTGGGGGAACGCAACAGTTTTACGAGAGAACGCAAAGTTTCTTGAGAGAAAGCAAATGATTTACTATTTTTGATCACCATGTCACTTTAGGAGCTCTGTAGAAAACAGATAATGAGTTTCTTCTCTATGAATGGTTTCACATCTCTATTGAGTTTCTCTTATTGGTGTCTCTGTATGTTATTGTTTGCAGCTTCCCGCTGACCTTCAGGAGCGAGTGAGTTCCCACATGGAGAAGCAGGGTCATGGCCAGAGCGTAGCACTGCATCACTCCTGCTCAGACGCCATTCCCACCGCTGTCATCGGCAGGGTCCTGGAGAAACCGGAGCCTGGGAGAAGCTGTCCAGTCACACGCTCGCCGAGTCCTCAAGCTCAAGAATTCCCGTCCGGCACTGACAAAGTTCAGAGGCGCGCGGCGTATAAGTTGTCAGATCTGTACTGCAGCGACACGGCGCTATACTGTCCCACCGATGAGCGGCGGTACGACCACTGGCTGGAGCGACGGCAGAGCGCAGACCAGAGCGGACAGATCCGAGGACACACTGACAGCAACCCAGAAGATGAGAGTTTGCCTCAGAGTTTCTCTCTGCATGAAGACCCTTTCGGATCTCTTCCGGCCTGTTATTCCAGCTTCAGTATGGCGTTGGATGAGAAGACTCAAGTGTCGTCGTCCCAGCAGGCTCTGTTCACCGACTGGCGTGATGGAGACTACGAGCACAAGAACCCATCCTCGTATGGAAAGGAACATCCCGGATTTTCCAAGTCGAGCAGCTTCCAGAACGGCGGTTCTCTGGCACACGACTACAGCGCGTCTGAAGCTCACGGGGACAGACAGGTCCACGTCCCTGAGGATCCGAGGGACGGCTGGCGGCAGATGAGCATGGAGGACATGAACACCTTCTTCTGCAGCCCTAGACGAGCTTCGCCCTTCCGTTTCTCAGAGCGGCACTTTGCGGTCGGTCCTGCCAAAATCAAACTGGGTCCCCTTTATAGCAGCTTCCAGGAGGGAGACCACGTCTTCCGCACGCGAGCACCGGATTTGCGGTTCCCTGCGTCAGCGGGATCAAGTCCTGCGATGAACCCAAAGATTAGCCTGAATGCATTGAAGAAGGGCTTGATGTTCCGCTCAAAAGATGCTGGTCAGGACTCAACGAGCAGCTTCTTCAAAGACAAGCAGAACACGGATGAAGACACTTTACGGAGAGATTACGCACATGAAAGTCCCAGTAGTTCTGTCGAATCACTAAAGAGTCTGGACATCCAGCACTACAAGAAGGATCTTCAGAAAAAGACGCCACAGTATCAAAAGTCTGGAAACGCGGGCCTCAGTCGCAAAGACAGTCTTACCAAAGCACAGCTTTATGGAACGCTGCTTAACTAACCATCAGTGTTCAACGTACTGCGGTTCACTGCAAAAAACGATGTTCTTCCTGAGAACTGAACTGAGTTTCTGTCTTGTTTTCCAGCACAAATATCTAAACATTCTTAAATCAAGATACATTTACTGGAGAAGCAAAATGACAAAATGAAAAATTTATGAAAATTAAATGGGTTTGTGCTTAAAACAAGAACAGATGTCTGCCAATGAAGTCATATAATCTTCAAATCATATAAAATTCAAAGGGGAAACAAGATGATTTTCCTCCCCCTTTGACATATTTGTTCTTGTTTTCAGCACAAACTCACTTTATTATGATGCCTTTTTCAGAAAACAAGACTTAATATCTTCAGTCAGAACTATTGCTGAGGAAGAACATTGTTTTTTGCGGTGTTAAAGCTTAACATGTTTGCAAACCATTTTCCTGTTGCATATTTGTATTGTGGGATTTTATCATGGTGAGTTTTATTGGATGAAGAAAAATGACCAATGTTTGTATAAGGGGCTTGATGTTTTCTGTGTTTCCAAACACTCATACTCTCCCTTTGGACCCTCATCTGCTATTGGTCAGTCAGACAGATATCCCCGCCCCAAACTCACATGATTGGTCGAGTCAGAAGTCGACATGTCAGGCCACTCAATGTTGTGAAAGCGTCACTGTCAGACTCTGAACACTGACACGCCACAAACTAGAAGAACATCTCAGCTGCTCCAGCAGTCTCAATCTCATCTTTTAATTTTCAGAGACAACTACTAATAACCCATTTTTAGGTTCAGTTTATTGAAAAATATAAACACTGTGTCTCTGCGAATCGATGAAATTCCCCCGTTTGTTTTGAGCGACTCATCCAGTCCGACACATTTTTTTTCAGAATTTTATACTTTCATTTGCTTTTTTTATTTTTTGCATCTGTTACGAGTCTCAATATATTGTATCAGTTCAGTTTTAAATAGTATGATATTAGGTTTATTATTTGCCCATTTTTGTTTGTGTATATGGTACTTTCCATACACAATTAAATTAATCACCAAATTGTTCTTATTCTTATACAATAAATATATATATATCTTTACCATGTTTTGTTTACTAAAGCAGCTCTTGTGTTTGAAAATGGTTTAATTGTGTTCATATTTCATCTTCAGGATCATACGACATTATTCAGGTGCGACACTGAAGCTCTTCAATAAAACACTGTTTTATCTACAAGATAAACCAGGAAATTCATTTTCATAGAAAACTGTTTCTGTTTCCATATATATTTGCTGTATTTTTCTTTACTAAATAAACTTTAATGATGGACTTGTTTTAATGTTGTTTCTTAGTGTGAATTGATGAGTAAATTAGAGATGAACAAAAGTATTTCATTCAGTGGATTCTGCTGTTGAACATCATGTCTTCATGAGGAAAAGCTTCATATTGAAACACTAAAAGCATTAAAAGGAAATGATAATTATAAAAAGCTCTTTGGCAGATGAAGGATCAGGTCCATATCTTGATCTCTCCCGTCCAATCACAGGTGGCCGTGACGGCGGGGATCACGGGATGGAGCGCGGCGCACACACACGCGTGTTCATGAGCGTCCAGCGTCTTCAGGCTCTGTGAGCTCTGATAGTCGTAGAAGTGCACAGAACCCGTTGAACTACCAGAGACCAGTACGCTTCCGTCTGCGGAGAACCCACAATGCACCGCGAATCCCTCCACCTGCAACCAATGAGACGAGAGATTTCAGTCACATGATCAGTCACACGACCTGTTCCGGATGTGTCAGCAGCGCTGACCTTGTGTCCCTCGTATCTGCGTCTCTTGTTCATGCGGTACGGCCGCTGGGAGGAGAACAGGGCGATGTAGCCACCGTTGCTCTGAGCGATGAAGCTGTCGTCCAGCGGGTGAGCGCTCAGACTCGGACAGGTGTAGCGCTCCTGACAACATCAACAACATGAGTCAAATTCATCTCAAACACGTTCACACTGAGACACACTTACTAACTGGATCAATCTGACAGTGTGTTCTTGATGTCGGTATTCCAGAACTACGCTAATAAAAAGAAGAATATTGTGAGAACTGTGTCCTCTCGGCTTCACCTCAGAGAGCTTTTATTTTGTTTCACACATGCGCAGTGAGATTATTTGAGCTTTTTAGACGTTTCAAAAATTTTATGAAAAATGCCGGACGTGTGGATGGAGAGCGTTTTAGGGACCCATGAAATCCGTCTCGTTTTTTCCCAAATTCAGTTTTTTTTCTGGGTGTAATTTTTCTGGTTTACGTTTTTTGGGAATTTAAGTAATCAAAAAGAATGTCTAATTAATTAAAAATAAGAAACCTATACAATTTAACAACAATTTTTAATAAAAAGTTTAACAAAAATTACATTTAGGGCCCTTGAAATATGTATTATGTTTTCCATAAATTCCATTTTATTTTTACCAAATTCTGTGTGTCAAATTTTCTGTATTTCATTTTTATGGTTTAATTAAATTTGAATAATCAAAATGCACGTCTAATTAATTGAATTCATAAAAACATCAAAATTTATTATTTTTGTGTAAACATTTTTTAAATTTTTTCCCCATTTCTATGAAATGTTTTTTTTTCAGAAATGTTGAGTATTTACATTTTTCTGGCAATCAGATGAAGGAATAAAACATTAATTTAATTGATCTTTTAATCAGATGAACTAACTCTTTTGTCACTCAAAGAGCTGCACAACAGAGCTTTACTGTTAAAATTAAAGCATGAAAGAAAAATTGTGATTATTCCTTAAAAAATAGTTAATTTTAAAATTAAAAGTTTTTTATTATTATATTATTAGTGTTAGTATTTTATTACATTGAGACATAGCTAGATTGTACTGTACAACAGTAATACATTTCTGTCACAATTTCTTCAAGTTAAACCGAACTTTTATTTTGACGGGTTGCAGTGAGGACCGTTGTTTATGATGCGATGAATGTGGAGAGGGAAGGTTCTTACGTGGAATATCTGGTTGGAGAGTTTGGCGGTCGTCTCAAAGTCCCAGGCGATGAGCGTTCGCTCGGCCGAGTCTCGACTGACGGCGTCGGTGCTGCTCACGAACTCTCGGCCGCCGCTCAGAAACAAGACGTCCAGCGTCTGCTGAACCGCCGCTTTATACACGCGCAGCACCTGCGGCACACAGAGCGTCTGTCAGTCCTGTCCAAAGGCTCATGGGAAGGGTCTGGAATCAGACTGACCTTACAGCAGCGGGCGTCCCAGGCTTTGACCTCTGAACTGAAGCCACCACTCAGGAACACGTCGGGGTCGGAAGGTCGCGGGGCGACGCAGGTCACCTTAAAGCCGTTCTCCATCCGAGAGACGGTCTGACCTGAGGAGCCATCGGCCAATCAATCGTTACTTCACTTTAAAAGACACTTAATATTCAGTAAGACTGACACTGACACCATCAGACGAGAACTGAACGTGATCTGAGTAACGACTCTATTGTCTTCTATAGAGCTGATGTGAATTAGTTTCATAATTGACGAGTTTTGCAACATCGACGTGTTTGAGGACAAACTGTGACTGTTGGTAAAGCAGCTCAGTGGGTGAATTTCTTTATTAGTTGCTGATTAATTAAACAGTGACATGAATCATATGATGATCAACTTATGCATGCATATTAATGAGAAGATTTGCATATGATCAAGTTGGATTTGATCTCAGTCTCTGCTGCGACTTTACGATATGATCTCATTTGTTACCATCAGTTCATAAAAATCTAATTCTTCATTGGTCATATTCACAATGCATTAATGTTAACAGAAACAACTTTAGTTTTAAAAATGTATTAAATGTTGAAATGAACATTAAGATTAATAAATGCTGTGAAGTATTGTTCACTAATGACATCTTATTGTAAAGTGTTTTTCTGTGAATGGAGAGAATGTGGCGGATGTTTGGTGAGCCGATAAGAATCCTCCTCCTGCATAATTAACACGCTTCCTCAGTGTTTTTAATTAAGTAATGTAATTAGCACAGCGCTGGTGGCCGATAAGAAACGTGTCTGTCATGAAGAGCAGCTGAATGTGGAGTAAAACACACCGACTTCTCCAGAATTAAAAGTACAAATGTTTGTGCTGGAAAACAAGACAGAAACACTGAGAAGAACATCAGATTATTGCATTTATTGCACAGAAGTTGATCTGGAACTTCATCTTTCTGCACTCAATGACTTTTATCTGTGTGGAGAATAAAAACATCCTCCATGTTCCAGCTGGAATACGGCGACTGTCCTGATATGATCCGCGACAGACGGACTCTCGGGACATTTATCAGGATAATACGAGAGTTATGAAGTGAGAGTCGTGCTGTGGAGGGAAACTCACCCGTCTCCACGTCAGTGAGCGCCGCCGTCCCGTCAAACGAGCCTGAGAGGAGGCGTCGCCCGCACGGCAGCCAACACGCATCACGCACCGCCCCGAGGTGGGCGGAGTAAGTCTGTAAGCACCGTCCACCGCCAACGCCGTCCCACACCTACAAACACAGAGATTCGGCTCAATGTTACTCTATTAAAGCTGCTTGGAAAAAAATTAATTCAACAAACCCGACAGTCACTCATTCTGTCATGAACGTGACGGATCTCACATTAAAATGTATATTTGATTTTTAAACTGCTTGAAATGCTGATAAACTTTTCTCATTCAGGGTCATGAATGTGCAAACAAAGTTTCGATAAGTCTGAGGTTTGGAAAGGTTGTACAGGTTTAGGAGACTATGATGGTGTTTGAGGTCAAACCGAGCCTCACTGGATCCCATGAAATTCACCAAAATTCAACTACTGGAAAGACAGTACACAGTCAGGTAAACCTTTTTCATAGCTTGTCAACTACTAAAATATGAAATACATGAGAACTTATGAAATTTAAGACTTACGTTTACATGAAATTGTCTGTGGGGCTGTTTTTGAACATAAAAAAGTTGATCAAATTGACCTGAAACAGAAAGGGACGAACTATTTCACAATAGAAGGATTAAACTGATGTTTTATTGCCAGAATGTCAGAATTTCACACTTGTTTGTTGTTTAGTCTCAGACATTTGGAAGCCCATTTCTGCCACATAATAAAAAATCATGCTCTGGAAAGTCTTAATTATGACATACTAATTCATATTCATGATGACATACTAAGTTATACTAACTATGACTTCATAATAACAGTAAAATCTGACTTTATAACATTAAAACCTGTAATTAAGTCATAATTAATTTTTTTTGGTCAAAATTGACATAAATAGTAAAAGCCAATTATGAGACAGAAAGTCGAAATTATGACATATTAACTCAATGATGACACACTAAGTCATAATTTTGACTTAATTTTTAACCCTAACCCTAACCCTAACCCATAATTATGACATAAAAAGCCATAATTACAGTTACATCTGACAGTCAAAATTATGACATACTAATTCATATTCATGACATACTGTTATACTATTACGTCATAATAACAGTAAAATCTGACTTTATAACATTATATCCTGTAATTAAGTCATAATTTAAAAAATTGTCAAAATTGACATAAAAAGTAAAAGTCAATTGAGACACAAAGTTGAAATTGACATATTAACTTAATTATGACATACTAAGCCATAATTATGACATAAAATCATAATTACAGTTACATCTGACTAAAAGTCATAATTATGAAAAAAAAGTCAAAACTGACAAAGGCGAAAATTATGATATGCTACATCATAATTTAGAATTTTTCTCATAAATAAAGTCAAGTATGAGTCGAAGTCAAAATTATGACTTTTTGCCTGATGATTTTTTTTTTATGTGGTGAAATTGGGCTTCCTTACTGACAAGCTACAATAGAGGTTTCATATAAAAACATGATTGTTTCGTGTTTTTTGTAGTGTTGATTTTTGGGTGAATCGCGTGGACGGGAATGATCCCGAATCACCGCAGATAAAGCCAGTGTTCAGAGGAAGAGGTGAATGAATGAATGTCCTGTAAGGAGCTGGAGCGTCTCTTGTGTTCAGGATCAGAGCGGCTCCTCGACCCTCCAGACGCTTCCTCCTCTCATTATTACACTCACACACATCAAACAGCATCTGATAGCGGCGGCTCTCATATCCGACTGAGACGCCGCGGGCAGAACAAGATTAGCGTGATCCACCATCACCTCACCAACACAATCAAATCCAACAGAAACAGACTGAAGTCAGCTCAAACACACACTACAGATGAACAACTAGTCTCTGGGTTATCGATCGTTAAACCACAGCATCTGTCCTCAGCGAACAGGCACTTTCTCGTGAATATTTGAACGGTTCATTATGAGGGCTGCACAGGTGCATGAAACTAGTTCAGCGGTGTCTGAATGTGCGTCATTTCACCTCTCCTCAGGACATGAATGTGAGCGCGCGTCTCTCCTGGGCCTCGACACACATAATAACCTGAGCGTGATGGAGCTGCTCCGCATCAGAGACATTTACATCAAGCTGCTCTTCCATAATCAGCAAATTCTGCCTGAACACTGTGACTGTGTTTACTTCAACATGTTTTATGTGAATTGTGGGATGTTGCATAAGAAAACGCTGGATGGAAACACCAAGATCCACATAAATCCTAAAAATCATGCTTAAGGGTTCACTATGTAGCTAGGAGTGAGGTTTAGGGGGTAAGTGTAGGCCAGTAAGAGCTGTGCGTGTAAACCTCACTCCTCTGATCTCAGGAGACGCACTAGCGACTGATGCTAGAAGCTGTGGTCTTTACCCTTTTTGGTAGAGCACCTGATCTCACGCCGGAGACCACGGTTCGAATCCCGCTCGGAGCGGGTCGGTAGAACCGGTTACATAAGACAAAAACACGTTCTGGAAGAAGGATTGATGGTGTATTGACTGTTGATTTTGAACAACAAAGAAGTTAAAAAGTTGCACCTGTAAGTTAAAAGGTTTGTTGCCAGTAAATGCGGACAATCACAAGGCCTGTTCACACCGGGACGAATATCGCGCATGATTTTCTCCCTAGCTTCCTAGGCCGTGTATCAGTATACCATTTAAATGAATGTGGCCGACTCCCTGATCAGTGCCCTGACTAGTGAACTAGGGAGCTGATTGAGACGCACGCTGTGGGTGCTCTGCCAGTTCTTGGCCACACCAATAGAAGTGTATTATTTCTGTATTTTTATTTTTTTTTATTTTACATTCAAGAAATATAGTTGGAAATGTCTGTTTCATAAATATGTTTATTTGCACTACCGTTTCTGACTAATATATATGTGCCATTTTATATATGCATTGTTTTATCTTCTTTAACTTTAATATCATGTGCACTACAAGCGCCACATACTGTCAGGGAGGGAATTTGCACATTCACTCGGCGCATCGCCAGTGAAAATCGCTTGGGTGTGAACACGAAAAACGTCTCGAAAAACGCTGGCGATAAACGCGTGCGATATTCGTCCCGGTGTGTACGGGCCTACAGATACGCAAGGCTGCAGGACTCGGGAAGAAAACACCCTGGCCACCGCATAGCAACACCCTGGCAACCACCCACAACAACCAATCATCATGGCTTTGGGTTTTGCACAGACAGACACAAATGGAAGCTTGTTTCAGCCACAGGATAAAAAATAAAAAAAAGGTTATTGCGACTTTTTATCTCACAATTCTTTTTTCAGAACTGTAAGATAAACTCACAATTGTGAGAGATAAAATAGAATTGTGAGGTGAGATAAAATTAGGTTAGTTTAGTTTAGCTTGGGTTAGGTTAAGTTGAATTGTGTTAGACTAGGTTGGGTTAGTTTTGGTTGGGTTAGGTTGGATTGGGGATTGGGTTAGGGTTAGTTTAGTGTAGGTTGCATTAGGTTGGGTTCGGTTGGTTTGGGTTAGGGATTGGGTTAGGTTAGTTTAGTGTTAAATTAGGTTGGGTTAGGGTTAGTTTAGTGTAGGTTGGGTTAGGTTGGATTGGGCTAGGTTAGTTTAGTTTAGGTTTAAATTAGGTTGGGTTAGGGTTAGTTTAGTGTTAAATTAGGTTGGGTTAGGGTTAGTTTAGTGTAGGTTGCATTAGGTTGGGTTCGGTTGGTTTGGGTTAGGGATTGGGTTAGGTTAGTTTAGTGTTAAATTAGGTTGGGTTAGGGTTAGTTTAGTGTAGGTTGGGTTAGGTTGGATTGGGCTAGGTTAGTTTAGTTTAGGTTTAAATTAGGTTGGGTTAGGGTTAGTTTAGTGTTAAATTAGGTTGGGTTAGGCTAGTTTAGTGTAGGTTGGGTTAGGTTGGATTGGGTTAGGTTAGTTTAGTTTAGGTTTAAATTAGGTTGGGTTAGGGTTAGTTTAGTGTAGGTTGCATTAGGTTGGGTTCGGTTGGTTTGGGTTAGGGACTGGGTTAGGTTAGTTTAGTGTTAAATTAGGTTGGGTTAGGGTTAGTTTAGTGTAGGTTGGGTTAGGTTAGTTTAGTTTAGGTTTAAATTAGGTTGGGTTAGGGTTAGTTTAGTGTTAAATTAGGTTGGGTTAAGCTAGTTTAGTGTAGGTTGGGTCAGGTTGGATTGGGTTAGGTTAGTTTAGTTTAGGTTTAAATTAGGTTGGGTTAGGGTTAGTTTAGTGTTAAATTAGGTTGGGTTAAGCTAGTTTAGTGTAGGTTGGGTCAGGTTGGATTGGGTTAGGTTAGTTTAGTTTAGGTTTAAATTAGGTTGGGTTAGGGTTAGTTTAGTGTAGGTTGGGTTAGGTTGGATTGGGTTAGGTTAGTTTAGTTTAGGTTTAAATTAGGTTGGGTTAGGGTTAGTTTAGTGTTAAATTAGGTTGGGTTAAGCTAGTTTAGTGTAGGTTGGGTTAGGTTGGATTGGGTTAGGTTAGTTTAGTTTAGGTTTAAATTAGGTTGGGTTAGGGTTAGTTTAGTGTAGGTTGGGTTAGGTTGGATTGGGTTAGGTTAGTTTAGTTTAGGTTTAAATTAGGTTGGGTTAGGTTGGGTTAGGCTAGTTTAGTGTAGGTTGGGTTAGGTTGGATTGGGTTAGGTTAGTTTAGTTTAGGTTTAAATTAGGTTGGGTTAGGTTAGTTTAGTGTTAAATTAGGTTGGGTTAAGCTAGTTTAGTGTAGGTTAGGTTAGGTTGGATTGGGTTAGGTTAGTTTAGGTTTAAATTAGGTTGGGTTAGGGTTAGTTTAGTGTAGGTTCGGTTAGGTTGGATTGGGTTAGGTTAGTTTAGTGTTAAATTATGTTTGGGTTAGGTTAGTTTAGTGTAGGTTGGGTTAGGGATTGGGTTAGGTTAGTTTAGTTTAGGTTTAAATTAGGTTGGGTTAGGCTAGTTTAGTGTAGGTTGGGTTAGGTTGGATTGGGTTAGGGATTGGTTTAGGTTAGATTAGGGTTAAATTGAGCTGGGTTAGGTTGGACTGGGTTAGGTTGGACTGGGTTAGGTTAGTTTGTGTTACTTCAGTTTAGGTTGGGTTAGGTTAAGTTAGATTAGTCATACCTTGCAGGTCTTGTCCATGGACGCAGAGAGCAGCAGATGACTGAGATGATCCACTGGACTCCACTGCAGGGTGTTCACTGGACCCTGATGGGCCTGAACACAACACTGCAGTCGTCTGGGCAGCTCGGCCCGTCCGTGCTTTCGTCCCAGGAACGGCCGCACTCTCTCCGACACCTCGGACAGCAGATGAGCTCCAGCAGATGGACGTGTGTCCTGTGTCTCTGGTGTCTGGACCGCTGCAGTGGACACGCGCTGTCTTTTAGGAATATACGGCCTGACTGCGGCCGGCTGCAGCTGCGCTCTCTTCATGCAGCCGGATGTGCTCTGTGCTGATGATGAAGATGATGATGATGAGGAGCTCATGATGAGGGCTCCAGCATTATAAAGCTCCAGATGAGGCTGAGGAGCAGCAGACAGACGCTCTTGATCCGGATCACTGTCAGAATCCTCATAATCCACCAGTGAAGCCATGATGATCACTCACAAACCACCACACGTCTGCATGAATAAGAATTGTTTTTTGTTTTTTTAAATATATATATATAATTTATTTATTTATTATACATGTATATGGGTGTTAATTAATTAAAGGGTTAGTTCACCCAAAAATTAAAATTCTGTCATTAATTACCCTCTTTCCTCTCTCAAGATCCATTAATGTACTAAAAACATATTTAAATCAGGTCATGTGAGTACAGTGGTTCAATATTAATATTATAAAGAGACGAGAATATTTTTGGTGCACCAAAAAAACAAAATAACGACTTATAGAGTGATGGCTGATTTCAAAACACTGCTTCAGGAAGCTTCGGAGCGTTATGAATCAGTGTGTCGAATCATGATTCGGATCGTGTGTCAAACCGCCAAACTGCTTTTGAAATCACGTGACTTTGGGGCTCCGAACCACTGATTCATAACGCTCCGAAGCTTCCTGAAGCAGTGTTTTGAAATCAGCCATCACTCTATAAGTCGTTATTTTGTTATTTTTTGGCGCACCAAAAATATTCTCGTGGCTTTATAATATTAATATTGAACCACTGTACTCACATGACCTGATTTAAATATGTTTTTAGTACATTAATGGATCTTGAGAGAGGAAATGTCATTGCTCAGGCCTCACTGAGCCATCGGATTTCATCAAAAATATCTTGATTTGTGTTCTGAAGATGAACGAAGGTCTTACGGGTGTGGAACGACATGAGGGTGAATAATTAATTACATTATTTTCATTTTTGGGTGAACTAACCCTTTAAAATAAATAAATTAAAACAATTAGACTAAGAAAGAATAATATTCTTATTTATAAAACGGTCAAACAAGAGTTCAACTATTGTAAACAGAGAGAATATTACATGTTTATTTAATATAAATTACTGAAAATAAAACGCCAAATGATATCTTGAATTTATTATAATAATTAAAAGCAGCAGAAGACACTAACGTTAGATGTCCAAAAACTCACATTAAACGACGAGTAACTGAGATCAACATCATCTGTCCGCCAAACCATAATAAAGCATTTGTGTATCCGTTTAAAATCGTTTGTATAACTATAGTATAATCTTGTTTACATGATGAATATTCGTGTGTGTCGCGCGGTGTTTAATTTGAAATATCAGACAGCGAAACTCCGGAAGAGCGAGTGAGGAACTTACAGACAAGATAAGAGTCTCGTTTTCAATAAAAACCTTTTATCCATTACCGTTATCAGAGTAAAACAGAGTTACGACTAAAAGTGTCAGCTGTCTCATTTAAATGACTGTTACATTAGTTTTGTGTGGTAATAATCAGCGTCACTTATTTCTCTGAGAGAAAAGCACCTGCAGAGGAAGCGGCTTGTTTTTGCGACAAAATAAAAGTCTCATTTTAGATAATAATTCGTGTTTATAAAATACACATCTCATATTAAACAGCTTGTATGTATTTCCGTTATCTACGGAATAATTAATATCTCTTAATAACAATCATTTTCCCTGACAATGACGTGTGAGAGATGCGACCGGAACTACGTGGAGCAAATGTTTCCGGTAGGGCAGTGATCGGTGTGACACTGGCACAGTCAGTCTGATGCAAGCTGAATGAATTAAATCATCAACACAAACCGGTACGTTTGTTTATTCTTCATTACTATTTAACACTGAATTTAACATGTCATCATTACTCGTGCGCGCGCTGCTCATGACTCTGATCTCAGATCGGTGTTCAGAGGCTGACATGCGGCAGAGCATGTGTCAGTGTGGAGATTCATGTCACAATGTAACAGTCATCATGTTCAGTGTGTGTTACATATGTTACAGGTGTTACATGTGAAGATGTCGGCAGACTCGAACCCGATGGCTCTGTATGAGCAGCTCAGAGCTCAGGGAGACGCAGTGAGAGAAATTAAAGCTCAGAAGGGCAATAAAGTGAGTCTGAAAGGCCCATTTATATGGTCAAAAATAATATAAATATGTACATTATTATTATTCATATATATTATTCGGAAAATATAATGTTATGTTATTACATTTCCCCTCTACTCATTATAACACTGTACTGATGGATTATTTATTTGCTTATTTACTTATTTTAATAAATAAAATATGTATCTATTTGTAATCTGTTGTAAATAGATTTTTATTAATTGTGCTGTTAGATGCATTAATTATTTGTTAGCTCATTTAATCAAATTTTTATGTATTATTTATTGTAATCTAAATTTGCACTGTATTGATGCATTATTTGCTTATGTACTTGTTGGAATCAAATGTTTATTTATTGTAATCTATTTTTTAATTATTTAAAAATATATATTTTTTTATTATTTTCACATTTTTACCCTGTTTTTCCTCTGAACAAACACATTTCACATAATTTTTATGTATCTATTTTTTAAATGTTTTATTGTAATCAAATATATTTTCATGACGTTGAAGCTGAATCAGTTCTCACTTCTGGTCATGTGACTGTGCGCTCCTGCAGGCTGATGTTGACGCTGCTGTCCAGTTACTGCTGAAGATGAAGGCGGACTATAAACAGCTGACCGGTCAGGACTATCAGGCCGGACGCCCACCGACGGACGCTGTGATGAACGATGAAGATCATGATGATGGAGATGATCAGGTGGATCCGTGGAACGTCTCCACCAGCAGCGCCAAAGGAGTCGACTACGATAAACTCATCGGTTGGTTTGTGTTCTGATCCTCATCCTCTGTGTGTGTGTGTGTGTGTGTGTGTGTGTGTGTGTGATTTCTGAGCATGTTTTCATGTGTGAATAATGCATTGACGAGGATCTGCTGCTGTCAGTGCGCTTCGGCAGCAATAAGATCGATCAGGAGCTGGTGGACAGAATCGCTCGAGTCACGGGGAAAACGCCACATCGCTTCCTGCGCAGAGGAATCTTCTTCTCACACAGGTGCGTCACACACACACACACACACACACACACACACACACACACACTGGACAGCAGTCCAACACTGGAGAGGAAGTGGACGTGCATCATAACAAATAAACTCAAATACATAAATTCAAATAAGTACATAGATAATTAGATTAAAACATAAATAAAAGATGGATTAAAATACATAAATAGATTAAAAAAAAAAAATAAATTACTAATTATATAAAAAAATAAAATCAATATATTAAAATAATAGATTCAAACGAATAGTTTAAAATAAAAGATATAGATTAAAACTAATAAATAAAATATAAAACATACATTTTTAAAAAATTAAATAGTTTCAAATTAATAAAAGAAAGATTAAAATACGTTACTTATTAGATTAAATAAAAAAATAGATTAAATTAAATAGTTTCAAATAAGACAGATTGAAAAAGACAGATTAAAACTAATAAATAAATTACATATTTTAAAGATTAAATTAGTTTTAAATTAGATTTAAATAGATTAAAGTAAATAAATATATTTAAATAAATAAATAGATTAAAGTAAATAGATAAGTATAGATTAAAATAGATAAATATTAGACAGTAAATATAACTACACATAATAGTACAGTTCTATAGTGAGTATAAGTAATAATAAAGTAACTTAATAGAAACATTTTCCAAGAATATTTTATGCGTATTTATAATAATTTTTCACAGTATAAATGGGGTCTTTCTAAACTCTTGGGCTGGGTGATGATCATGTGACATGTTTTGATGGGCAGGGACATGCATCAGATCCTGGACGCGTACGAGAAGCAGAAGTCCTTCTATCTGTACACGGGCCGCGGGCCGTCCTCAGAGGCCATGCACGTGGGTCACCTGATCCCCTTCATCTTCACTAAGTGAGTGTCATCCGTGTCCAGCGTGAGTCTGCGGTCAGTTCCGCCGCTGACGGTGTCCATTGTGTCTCAGGTGGCTTCAGGACGTGTTCGACGTCCCTCTGGTCATTCAGATGACGGATGACGAGAAGTACCTGTGGAAGGACCTGTCGCTGGAGGACTGCCATCGGTACGCGGTGGAGAACGCCAGAGACATCATCGCCTGCGGATTCGACCTGGACAAGACCTTCATCTTCTCTGATCTGGAGTATATGGGGTAAAACTGCTTCATGTTGTGACAGCAGGTGGCGCTATTACATCTCATCTGCTACTATATTAATATTATATAACTGCATCTCATCTGCATATGGATATAAGCGCTGTTATTATAACTGCATCTCATCTTCATATGGAAATTAGTGCTATTATTATATTGATTGTTTATGTTCTCAAAATGTAACTATCTAAGATATTGTAAACATTAACATCAGGATTTTCTGTAAAGCTGCTTTGAAACTGTACTGTATAAATAAATTTGACTTGAATTTACTGTAAATGTGTTTCTTCCGACAGAGCGAGTCCTTCGTTCTACAGAAACGTCGTGAAGGTTCAGAAGCATGTGACGTTTAACCAGGTCAAAGGCATCTTTGGATTCACAGACAGTGATTGTATCGGTGAGCAGCGCTCTTCTTCTGTCAGAAGTGTTCGAACGAGTGTTCGTCAGTCGGAGTTTAATCGTGTGTGTCCGCAGGTAAAATCAGTTTCCCAGCCATTCAAGCTGCTCCGTCCTTCAGTAACTCTTTCCCGCAGATCTTCGGCGACAGGAACGACGTCCAGTGTCTCATTCCGTGTGCCATCGATCAGGTGAGACGCTCAGATCCATCCTCACATACGCTTTCCCAAGCTTATAAAATTATTCACTAGCATTGGACACGCTTCAGGCTGGCGCCACCTGGTGGTCAAAACTGTGTAAATGCAGCAAAAACTCTACTAGTGTGAAGTGATGCTACTGAACGTCACATGATCCTCTGTCCCTCAGGATCCATATTTCCGGATGACGCGGGATGTGGCTCCTCGGATCGGCTATCTTAAACCCGCTCTGCTTCACTCCACGTTCTTCCCGGCGCTTCAGGGCGCTCAGACCAAGATGAGCGCCAGCGACGCCAACTCCTCCATCTTCCTGACAGACACGCCCAAGCAGATCAAGAACAAGGTGCTTCTTCACTCTTATTATGAATGAACTAGCGTTTAAGACGTGACAGGGAATCACACGAGCTCTTGCTGCTGCAGGTCAACAAACACGCGTTCTCCGGCGGGAAGGACACCGTAGAGGAGCACAGGAAGTTGGGTGGGAATCCAGACGTGGACGTTTCCTTCATGTATCTGACGTTCTTTCTGGAAGACGATGAACAGCTGGAGAAGATCAGACAGGTGAGATCAGACACTGATGCCGTCAGACTCGCTCTTTATAGTTCGCTAAAACCACAAACAACAAAATACGAATTAAATCTCTAAATTCGCCCGGTTGTGTTTCAGGACTACAGGAGCGGCGCTCTGCTCACCGGCGAACTGAAGAAGTGTTTGATCGAGACGCTTCAGCCCATGATCGCCGCGCATCAGGAGAGACGCAAACTGGTGTCAGACGAGACCGTCCGACAGTTCATGACCCCGCGGAAACTACGCTTCAACTGCTAGAGGAGACGACGGATCCTTCAGTGCACACCGATCGACCACAGAGAAATGAACTCACTGTCTAATAAACCTGACGCCAACTGTGTGATGAATAAACAGACACAGATGTTGTAAATGACATGTTTATTGTACTACTGATTCTGTGAACATTCGGCTGTGTAAACATATGCATATCTGACAGAGTGTGTGCGTTAATGTGTAAATCCCTAATATGAGCTCAACACATTCAGATACAGCTGAGATTAAACACAGTTTGTGCGACAGTTAGTAAAGGGTTAAACCTGATTAACACATGATATGTTTCCATCCACCCATTTCTATGCGCATTTTGGGATATTGCATAAAAAACGCTGGATGGAAATGACAGGAATAGTTAAGAAAAGCACACGAGTTTGAATTCAAACCCTTAAACATTCATGATGCGCTTCAGCAGACGCATCTGGAGGTAGACACTGCAAAACACTCAAATATATATTAATACAGATGATCCATATTCACTCTGGTTCATGAGCTTCTGCAGCTCACAGTGGAACACAAACCTTATTGTGCAAAGAGAAGATCTGACCATGACCTTCATGACGCTGAACGCAGGAAGCGAACGACCAGTTCGTACGTGGCAAAGACGGACATGTTGACGGGAAAAGCGCGGATGCAGTTTACAGTCAGGCCTCTGAACAGGACGGATACGCCTTCGGCCCTCACGCTGTGTGCGATGCAGTGAAAGAATCCCCTGTAGCGCCGGCCGCTCACATAGTCCACCTGCAGACGGGCCTTGATCACGTCCATGGGCGTCCCGACGGCCCAGCCACACATACCGGACACGCCACCGGCCAGAAGAACCACCGGCCAGCCTGAAAACACCAGACGGTCAACAACAATTTTAGTGAACTCTATGGTTCTTAACTCGACTTTGTGCCAAAAGGCGTAAAATATCCACTTCTTCAATGATTGCATAATACTTTCATGTTTAATGGGTCATTTCAATTCTTTCTAGTGATAAAGTCCACAAGCTGCTTAATTCATAAAATTCAGCTCAAAATCCCCCACAGATCATTTATTATAGCTTGTCAAATTTGAACAAAAACACGCCGTTTTTGTGTGTGTCCCTTTAAATGCAAATGAGCTGCTGCTCCAGAAGAGGGCGGAGCTTTAACAGCTCAACAACAACAAAGCTGGAGAATCTCACGCAGCCAAAATGAGGAAAGTGTTCAGCCTTACATTGTTCAAACCGGAGTCGACACTGATGGAGAGACTCAGGAAGAAGTTACAACTTTTAGACGTTTCTGAATGGTTAGTGGATAAATTGATGTAGTTGCTGTGGAGTTGATTCAACTCATCCACTAGCATGTGTCGTCATGTTCATCTTTTGTGTTGAATTGACCCTCGTTTGTGAAGCAGTCCGGCGTAAAATGACTATATTATGCTGCTGTCGCTTTAATACACAGATCTAATATACACTTGTGGTTTCTTTTCAATGCTGTTTATGTTCACAGACATAACTGACTGTGTTTGTGAACCTTGTGTGTATTTGACAGTTTAAGCGCAATAACGTGAAAGAGAACTTAGTCTGAAACTCACATGACGCGCCGTCTGACAGTCAGCTTTCTGTGCGCTCAGAAAACCATACATCAGAAGTTTAGATCAAACAGGTGTTTTAGTTTTTTGCAGAGTATCTGTGGCACGAGCTGTACAGGCTCCGCCCTCTTCTGGAAAGGGGGCGGGGAGCAGCAGCTCATTTACATTTAAAGATACATGCATAAAAACATCATGTTTTTCCTTCCAGCAAGCTATCATAAATGATCTGTGGGGGATTTTGAGCTGAAACTTCACACACACATTCTGGAGACACCAGAGACTGATATTACATCTTGTAAAAAGAGAAAAAAAGATAATGACAATAAAAGCGATTAATGCAAAAAAATTCTCACATACAGCCCCTTTAAATGTATTGAATAAGAATTTCTGATGTGTTTATAAGTTCAGGTTCGAATGCTTTTACCTGGCTGATGGTTCTCTGCAGACAGTGAATCACAGATGGTGTTGTAAGTGAGGAAATAGGTGGCGAAGGAGGGTCCGTCGCGCAGGGCTAACGCAGCAGAACCCTTATAGAGGCCCAGCAGACCCTCGCCGCGGGCGATGCTGAGCAGACAGTGCAGCGGACCACTGTATCTCCGCCCTTCCATCTGACACTGAAGACGGACCTTCACGATGTCTGCGGGCGACATCACCAAAACCTGGAACCAGAACAAACGCAGCTAGTTAAACAGTACATGCAGTGACACACAACACGCGTGGGATGAAGCGCACCTGAGCGACGCCTCCGGCGAACCCAGACAGAAAAATATGAGCTTTATGGTGAGGATCCGCTGCGCTTCTGTGCCGCATCTGATGCAGGTAATGAAGAATGTTCCTGTAAGTGCCGAAAACCAGAGAGGAGCTGATGGAGACGGTGGTTACCGGCATCGACATCCCTCGATAGAAACCTCTGACCTGAAACACGCCATTATTGTGTTAAAGGGGTCCTTGATTATGATTTGACTTTTGTAACTTTAGTTAATGTGTAATGTTGCTGTTTGATCATAAACAACATCTGCAAAGTTACGACACTCAAAGTTCAGTGCAAAGAGAGATATTTTCTTTTACAGAAATTGATTTTAAACGGCTGGTAAGGACTACAACGATCTTCTTCCTGGGTTAGTGACATCACTAACCCTAAAATTTACATAAACCCGCCCCTGAGAACACACAACAAAGGGGGCGGGGCCATGTTGGGCTGCTTTAGAGAAGAGGAAGAGTTGTTGTAGTCGAGTGTTGCTCATTTTACACCACAAACGAGGGTCAATTCAACACAAAAGATGAACATGACGGCACATGCTAGTGGATGAGTTGAATCAACTCCACAGCAACTACATCAATTTATCCACTAACCATTCAGAAACGTCTAAAAGTTGTAACTTCTTCCTGAGTCTCTCCATCAGTGTCGACTCCGGTTTGAACAATGTAAGGCTGAACACTTTCCTCATTTTGGCTGCGTGAGATTCTCCAGCTTTGTTGTTGTTGAGCTGTTGAAGCTCCGCCCTCTTCTGGAGCAGCAGCTCATTTGCATTTAAAGGGACACACACAAAAACGGCGTGTTTTTGCTCAAATTTGACAAGCTATAATAAATGATCTGTGGGGGATTTTGAGCTGAAACTTCACACACATTCTGGAGACACCAGAGACTGATATTACATCTTGTGAAAAGAGGCGTTATAGGTCCACTTTATATTCATGTTCATTCAGAATAACAGCGATATCTGTTCTCTGATGATGAGGGCGGGGCAAACTGTCACTCACATGAGATCCACCAATAGCAAACCACAACCATCCAATCAATTCCCCACAAACAAAATCAAGCCCCGCCCTACATTTGTTCTTGTTTGTGAAGCGTTTCACTCTGATATACGTCACAATAGCTCGATGTGGCGAGCAGGGCGGGCGAGAGCCGGTGACGTGAGAGATAATGAGCTCCACCTGCGAGGCACACCGGCCTCAAGTCTCTCACGGAGGAGCTCCGGGAGCATAAAAGGAGCGACGACAGTGATTGACGAGAGAGGACCAGGCCTGGATATTATTTTATGTTTTATTATGTTTGTGTGGCCGGCAGACGTCCGCGAGGGTCTGACGGCATTACTTTCATTTTGTATTTGTTTATTTCGAATTAAAGTTATATTTAACATTCGCCGGTTCCCGCCTCCTCCTTCCTTATCTACGAACTTTGTTACACTCGACTTCTGTTTCATGCTGGTGTTTGTGTGTGTGATACTCACTCCTTCGGTTCTGCAGGTTCTTCTCACACATTCCCAAACGCCAGAATCACGAGTCTGCGTCTGGAGTCTCACCTGCAACATCAGCAGCCGTTACACACCTGGATACAGCATGTGATGAAGATGAAGATGGTTTTACCTTCACGGTGTCCAGCGGATACCCCACCGCCACTCCGAACGCTCCTGAACACACACGTCATAAACTACATTCATTATGGACATCAATTATGAATATGATTCTTCAGCTCTAATAAAATGCAGAATAACAGAATCTACAGTTATGTTGTATGAATATGCAAATTATCTATATGAGATTTGCCTATTTTTGTGAGCATTTATAATGGACTTCTCACGGCCCAAATATGTGCAGATCTCACATTCACACACTGACCTTCATCAGGTTCTGAAAAACTGACCCTGAAACCCGGAAGATTCACATGATCACGTACCTCCGACAGAACCGGCGATGAAATCTGCGAGATGCATCACGATCAGAACCAGCAGAACCGATCAAAGAGAATCAGATCCGATCAAGCAGAAGCATCGGATTCACTCGGTTCGATCCGCTGAACGCGTGACATCATCAGCGGAGAAACGCCGGTTGTCGATCTGATGATGATGAAGAAAAACGATGCAGAAGATAAGCGCGTGCAGTGTGTCGTAGAGACGGGTGTGTGTGTGTGTGTGTGTGTGTGTGTCGCTTTTGTCATTGAAGGAGACTGTGACCTTCGGTTTCACATTTCTGCAGAGCTCATTCAGTCCTCGATCACATTCATCAGCGAGAGTGTCGATGTTCAGCGAGTCTCTCTGTGATTCAGTCGCTCTGACGCGCAGGAAGATCAGCTGAATCAAAGATAAAGACAGCAAGTGTCAGATCAGAGCAGTGTTTGTGTTCCTGCAGCGGCCGCCGGGTGGCGCTGCTCTTCATTCTGTCACTGCACTGACGATGATGATGATGATGAAGAATTAAAGTTGCAGTCACGTGTTCTACAAATAATTACTGTACCGATTATTCATAGTGAACAGCTTCAGATCCGAGAACTAGTGTTCGTTTTATTAATATATAGCTACTCAGTTTTATTTATACAACACAAACTGTTTATATTTTAAGGACACATCACTGTTTTCATGGCGAGAAACAAAAAAACGTTTTAGCATTTCTCTTTATTCATTTTTATTTCATTTTGAGTTATTTTAGTTCAAGTTAAACTAAATTAAAATTAGAAATGTTGCCTTGGAAATTAGCTGAAATAAAATAAATTTGATTTTATTTCAGATTAGATAATTTTATAGGAAGAATAAATAATATATTTAAAGAAATTAAAGATATGGGTTTATGAGATATTTCATAACGGCAGAAATATCCATCTTTAGGAGTTTGGAGAAGTTGTGGTGAATTTAAAGCTCATTATACTCATATATATTTTATACTTTTAATTGGACAAGTAATTCTTATTTTTTAAGAAACCAAACATAATATAGATATAAAATATAGTTTTGGGTATAGAATCTATGCTACTTACTAAAGACGAGTTATATTTATTTAGAATACTGAGAATTACGGCTTTTAAAGTATAAAAGAAGTTTGGAGAAGTCAAGAATCCCCCGTTTTGAATGATTGGTTGATCTAAATTACATTCAATGAGATGAAATTAAGAGCAAAAGTACACTTCTGGACACCTCTAAAATCAAAGAATATAATATAAATTTAATTTTTATAATCATATTCATATAATCCTCCCTTTTTTAATTTATTATTTTATTTACTTATTATTATTTGACGTTTAAATAATATTATTTTAATTTTCATTAGGAATTATGTATTAAAAGAGCTTGATATACATGTGAATGTTAGCTTTTTGATATGTTAAAGTATTTAATTATTGCTTTAATTATGTGTTTTTATGCATTATTATTAAAAAAGGAAAGGAAAAGAAAGAAGGGAGCAATTATTGGGAAAAATTTCTTTAAAGGAAATGTTTATGTGTTTAATGAGTTTGAATGGAAAAACAAAATAAAGTATAAAAAAAAGTTAAAGTTTATTTTATTTTTAATGGTTTTAGTCAATAAGTTACTGCACTGTAATCAGATCCTGCAGCATTATGAGTTGATTTACTCTCTCTGGCAGTAAATCGTGTCTGTAAGCACAGACGTGTATGATGATGATGATGATGATGGGGGTGTTTCTTCATCCTTGAGCTTCTATTGGTCACAGATGGACTTTCCCCTTCATATCAACTTCATTCAGTAAAAATAGCGGCTCCGTTGGCAGCAGCTGCTGGTGAGCGCAGACCAACACACCGAGCAGAAGATCAGCGGGACAGACCACCGGCTCTTCATCTTCATCATCACTTCAGGAATGGCTCTGGACTTTGTTGCAGGATGTATTGGAGGTAAGACACACGTCACGCGTCAGCATGAACCCTACAGTAATCTAGTGTACTGAGCTCATACTGGAGTTGAGACTGATTGAGAACGAGCCGTTGTACCCGTGAACTCCTTGACCCCTGACATTCCTACTCTTCTGATGTCAGTGCAACAGTTCTTCAGTCTGAAGCGCTCGTCATACCGTCACATGCTCAGATCATTCTGAACTAAAGCTCATTAAACAGGAATGATCCTGTGAAGCATGTATACGTTTTCCAGACGCTTCAGGAGCGGCTCAGCTCTAGTTTGACGGCACAGACATCAGTAGATCATGATTCTGTGATCGCCACATCGTCAGGTCAAGCAGGTCTTGCCACATGCCCGTATGACGCAGGTGTTGCAGCACTGCGCTTTCATTCGACGGGTCAAGGACTCAAGCTCAAACACTCGTCAAACGATTGCATCACACGTTTCAGTCAAATATAACATGCTCCTAATCATCATGACAGAGTTAAAACAGGGTCTGAAATCTTGAGATTGCCTTTTTGTAGCTTAAACAGTAGAGCAGGTGCTCGCAACACCAAGATCATGGGTTCGATTCCCAGGGAAAGCATGAACTAATCACATGCAGATAAATGAAATGCAAGTCATTTTGGATACAAACATCTGCCAAATGCATGAATGTAAATGTTTAAATAGTAAAACAGGTTTGAAACACCAAAGGTCACCATGGGTTCGATTCCTAGAGAAAGCATGAACAGATTGCATAAAGAATACAGTGAATGCAATTCAATTCACTTTTGGATACAAACATCTGCCAAATACATGAATGTTCTCATGTTGCAGGTGCCGCAGGTGTGCTGGTCGGACATCCATTCGACACGGTTAAGGTACGTTTGGCTTGAACACTGAACGCATGTGGGGATGGACCAACAAACTGACTGCTTGTGTTTTTGCATTCGCGGTTTGATAAATCATCATGACTGTACACTCTTAAAACTAAATGTTCTTTAGTGGCACTGATGGTTCCATGAAGAACCTTAAACAGCCACAGAACCACTTTATTTTTAAGAGTTTATAATCAATTTAAATGTATTTACAACTACAAATGATATTAATATGTCAGTGTTTTAGCTTGACATTTGGGAGTAGAGCAGCGCACTAACAGGCAATGCAAGAATTAATCGAAATTTATAGACCAACAAAAATATATTCTAAAAACATTTTGCTGACATAAAAGCATCTGGCAAATGTGCAGCTGATTTAGTGCATCAACACTGATCAAGAAGCATGTCTTTACTGTGCTCAACTACAAACTCTCACCAACAGCCGAGACGCACAAATGCTCAGAGATGTGTATTGCGTTGAGTATTAGAGATTGTCATTAGTGTTGCATGCGTGTGTCTGTGAATCAAAACTAACACTCAGAGAGAGTTGTTGTACTTAAAGGCAAAGGGCAAGATACATAAACGCCTGCTTGTGATCTTGAGCTCGTGCATTCAGCACATGTTTGGACCTGAAGCGTCTTTAGCACCAGCCGTTTGAGCCGCAATATCTCTCGTCTTGCCTTGGTGCCTTTAACCTGATCATAACCTCACAGCCGAAGGGTCTTTCACAGCAAAAGTATTGCTTTGTTGTAGATGAGAGTGAGGCTGTTACACCGGCCGCACGGAGGTTTAACCTAGTAAGTAAAGACCCGGTCAATTCCTCTGTTTCCATTGGACTGGAATGTTATTGAATATAATTCCACACACAGCAAAGGGCAAACATCACCTAAATCTAGTTTCATTCACTTCTTTGTGATTTCTGCTGTTTACTAGTGGCCCGATTACAGCATTAATTCCCCTGTGACGGGAAAAACTCTATGTTTTAGGTGCGACTGCAGGTTCAAAGCGTGGACAAGCCCTTGTACCGCGGGACGTATCACTGCTTCCAGTCAATCGTTCGCCAGGAATCGGTGAGTAGGATTTATTATTAGCCTGATGATGTCTTTACAAACAACAAGCATTGAAAGTTCCTGAACTGCAGATCTTTAAATCATTAAAAATCTCTGGCGTGAAAGTTTAACATGCTGGTTTTAGTTCTAGTTAACTATAATAACCCTGCTGAGCTCCAGGAGTTACTCGAGCCCTGTCAGGAATGAGCACGCGGAGCTAAATTAAGCACAGGGAACATCTATATCTGTCTGAGAGACGGAGGGTTTCGGGTTCTGAAGACATTAACCCTTCGCTCCGTTTCTGTTTCTCCAGATGTTGGGCCTCTATAAGGGCATCGGCTCCCCGATGATGGGCCTGACCTTCATCAACGCCATCGTGTTCGGCGTCCAGGGCAACGCCATGCGCATGTTGGCCGCAGACACGCCGCTGCATCAGTTCCTGGCGGGCGCGGCGGCCGGACTCATCCAGTGCGTCATCTGCTGCCCGATGGAGCTGGCCAAGACCCGCATGCAGATGCAGGGAACGGGCCAGAAGAGCCCGTCCAGGAAGCTCTACAAGAACTCTCTGGACTGTCTGGTCCGCATCTACCGGAAGGAGGGAATCCGAGGAATCAACCGAGGAATGGTGACCACCGTCATCCGCGAGACGCCCGGCTTCGGCGTCTACTTCCTCACCTACGACACGCTGACGCGATCGCTGCGCTGCGAACCCGACGACGGCTACATCATTCCTAAGCTGCTCCTGGCAGGCGGCATGTCGGGAATCGCGTCCTGGATCTCCACCTACCCCGTGGACGTCATCAAGTCCCGCCTCCAGGCGGATGGCGTGGGCGGAGCCAACAGGTACGACGGCATCGTGGACTGCGTCCGTCAGAGCTGGCGGCGGGAGGGATGGAGGATGTTCACTCGCGGCCTGACCTCGACTCTCCTGAGAGCGTTCCCCGTCAACGCCACCACCTTCGCCACCGTCACGCTCTTCCTCATGTACATGCGCGAGGACGAATGCGTGAAGGACTGCGAGTCCATGCCCACCTTGCAGCACAGCAGCCTGTGACTGAAAGACTTCAGCCATGGATCCTTCGGACATGAACTTATGAAGAGAGAAAATGATGGACCACTGAAATATTGGGATGAGAGAAAGTCTCCATTGGGTTCAAGGATTCCCACATTTGGCAGTGCTTTGCACAGTTACATCTGATCAGTTCTTGCTTTCCCTGGGAATCGAACCTCACGTTGTGAGCGCTGTGATCTACAGTTTGAGCTAAAGATCACCATCCATAGAAACATCTGACGCTGATGAAGGATCTACTCATGTAGAGATCTTTTGGACAGAACCACATGTGAGAGGCTGAACTGTGACTTCTCACGCCGTCAGGAAAAAAGTGCAAAATATGCTCCTATAGTGATGCAACAGCTTGTCATCTGGAGCATTACTGTTAAAGCGGTGCCTTTGTACCTTATTCAGCCCTCAAAAACGTACGTTAAGGGGCCAGCATTGAAAGTTCTTGAATTGCATTACAGACACGTTGGTTTTACACTGAAACAGTGAAAACTTCCACAATGTCACGCATTTCCAAGATGTTCGACAAGACAAAAACGTTTTTTTCCCCCCTGAATTCTTGAAAAGTGAAAGTTGCAGAGAGTCTTGATGAGGTTCCTAATATAGGAAAAAGGTTCATTAGATTAATAAAATGTTCTTCGCACTTAAAAAAAAATGCTTTTTTTCGTAAAGGTTCTTTGGGGAACCATAAATGGCTCTTCTAGGCAATCGTTCGCCAATAATCGGTGAGTAGGATTTAGTATTAGCCTGACTAGAGGGACTTTATGATGTCTTAAACAAGCATTGAAGGTTCCTGAACTGCAGATCATTAAATCATTGTATAGCTGAAAAACATTTCACTTCCACACATTTCCAGGTTCACATCAGTACCTTCTAGAGTAGTAATATTTACCTTATTCACCTCTAAAAAGGTTCATAGTACCTGAAGGGTACTCGGGTACTACTATATACTTTTTAGAGGTAAATAAGGTACGACAAGCTGTTGCATCCCTCGAGGTACAAGTTTTGCACCTTTTTTTTCCCCCTGAAATTGCCTATTACTCAAGTGTTTCTTCACAGGTACAAAATTTGAAACTTTCCGTTTCAACATAAAAGTGAATCTTTAAATGCCAAGATCTGTAAAAAGTGTCGCTGCTGAGACTCTCAGACCTGAAGATTGTCCAAGAAATGGTCCTAAACATGTTTACATACATATTTTCTAATGGTTATTTAATCTTTACATGCACCTTAAACGTGACTCGTTCCTGACATGACTGTAATTAACATATTCCTGATGTATATTTGCATAATTTGTTTTTGTTCTCCAGTATTATTATGAATGTAAATAGTATGAGGGGTTTAGCTGACTGACTGATTGTCAGTGTTTTTACTTCATGAATGTCAAGGGAACACGTGTTACACACGGATCAGCGGTCACGCTTCAACATTAAATAAATGAATATGGAAACGCATTTGGGAATATTTGTCTGTGGGTCATTGTTCAGGGTTAACTAGATTTACATACAATCTCTCTGAATGTAAAGACAATGGTTACTTCTGAGTCTAATCTTGGCATGTGAGACTAAGCGTCAGATGCTTGTTGACTTTGTAAATGATTACAGAGGAAAAACTGTCCATCATTCGTTAATCGACTGAAGGCTGGAATAAACTACACGACTTCTGATTTTCCCCCAGATTTACAGTCAGGATGAGAAAAGTTACAGCCAGTCTGCCAATGGAGTCAAAAAATAAACTTAATTCAAAGAGAAAACAAGGTTATTTTTTTGGACTCCACTGGCAGATATACAGTATGTTTTTGTTTTAAGCACAAAAACAAAATTAATTTTGTTTTTCACTTAAATATTTTAATTTTCACTTAAATTTGACACATTTCTAAAGTAATTTTGCTTCTCCAGTAAATATATCTTGATTTAAGAATGTTTAGATATTTGTGCTGGAAAATAAGACAGAAATACTCAATTTCTCATAATTTTTTGTGGTGTAGATGCATCATTATTAGCTCATTTATTTACGTATTTTAATCTTGTTTTTATTTATCAATATTTTTAAAATAAAAAATATATTTATATTAAAATATCTATATTCACACACACACACACACACACACACACACACACACACACACACACACACACACACACACACACACACACACACACACATTACCAGCTGATTATTGATGCTTGTATAATGAAGAGGAAGAGAGAAACAGAGCCGGGATGAAGGTCCAGTGGAGTCCAGCGCCCTCTAGTGGCTCAAAATCAGACCTGAACCTGAACTTCACACACACACACACACACACACACACACACACACACACACACACACACACACACACACACACACGATAACGCTGAAGGAGAAAAGAGTTGAGTGGTTATTAAAAAGATGGAGCTCTTTTATTTCTCAAAATGGCACCTGCTCACTTCACCTGTAAACATAAATACTTCATTACCATAATGGCAACATTCATAATCTGATCTGTACAGAACTTTCCTTAACAGAAAACACATACTGACATCACATAAACAGACGACATAATCCTGATTATTCCACCGTCTGTGTGACATCATGAATCCACATTTCATAATGCATTAAAGTGCTGAGAATAAGTTAGTTAGCAGCAGCTGTAGCGCAGACAGCGGTAAATGTCCTCGGCTCTGGAGCGGCTCACACGCGCAGACGCCTGCAGCTCCTCCGCTGAGCTGAAACAGCAGAAACCAGAGTCAGTCGGGAATAACTTCAGCTCAGAAGCAGGTATGGAGTTGACGTACCTGCTGATCATGTGACCGACGGAGCTGTAGTGATGGCACATGTTCAGCGCGCTGATGTAGCTCACGTGCGGCAGTGTCAAGCAGAACTGAAGAGCCTGCTGCCGGTGACCTTTGACCTCCAGGGGTACGTCGATGGCCTGACCTTTCCTTCTCTCCACCTGCGTCAGTTCGCTCAGTAGCGCGGCGGTCTCATCCGGACCTTTGCTGACCAGGAGCCGAACGCCCGCCTTCACCAGCGCCGCCAGCGTCCCGTCATAATAGCGGCTGCGCTGAAACGCTCGCACCGCCTCACCTGACATCATCATCATCAGAGAGAAACTGTGTCATGTGATCATGAAAGATGCAGGAACAGATACAGGATATTCTCACGTTGGTGGTTCTCACCAGGTTTGGTGCGGTCGCTCTGGATGATCAGACACACGCGCTCATATGACGCTTGCAGCCGCTGGATTCGCTCCTGCAGCCGTTTGCGGTTCTGGACGCTGGCGACCTCCGACTCGCTCTGCCACTCCACGGCCATGCGGTTGCTCACGATGAAGTCTGCGCTGACCAGCGAACACACGTGAACCTGGAGGCCGTGTCGCAGCCGCAGACACGACACGACCTCTGACCCTCCGCTGATGCAGCGGCTGTCCACTAACACTCTCAGAGGACCGTCTGCGGCCGACGGACTCCGGGTCGACACGGCCACCTGCAGACGGGACCACATTTTACATCAGGGCTGTCAAGCGATTACATTTTGAATTGAATTAATTACACGATTACAATACAATTATGATACACACGAATTAATCACACATCACATCTGGCTGAGAAATTACCCAGAAGATCATTTAATGTCCTTATTGTGTTAAAAAAGACAAGCATTAAATAGACTTTACAAGAAGTAGCTTTATAAAAAAAATGTGTTACTCGATACTCATGCGATATTGCATTCTTGTGTGTGCGATATTGCGCTCGCTACTTGTACAATATTGCGGCGTAACTCATGCATTATTGTGTCCGTTTCTTGTGCGATATTACAGCCATTACTCCTGTGAGATTGCGTTAATAATTGCGCTCGTTACTCGTATACAGGTGCAATATTGCGTTTGGTAATCATGCAATATTGTGGCCGTTACTGGTGAGATTTTGCAGCCGTTACTCATGCAATATTGTGGCAGTTTCGTGTGCGATATTGTGCTTGTTACTCATGCGATATTGAAGACGTTACTCGTGCGATATTACATTTGTTATTTTGTGGCTGTTACTTGTGCGACTTTGCGGACATTACTCATTATTGCGGGCGTAACTGCATTCTATAGGCTTCATCACGCAGTGAGTTGTTGCCCTGCTATGTTGGTCAGGGGCGGGTGTGTTAAATGTTATTTTTTCCCATAACTAACTAATTACGTTAACGTGTTAAACCGACAGCCCTAACTCATGCATGTTGAGCTGCTGTGCGTCTCATTTGAGTCTCACCGGTTTCTCATGATGGAAGTCGAGCTCTTCTGACAGCGCAGCCTCATCACTGAGTCTCTGCCGCTTCATGTCGTCTCGCTCCGGCCGTCGGGAGACGCTCTGCAGACACTGCGGGACTTTAAACACAGAGTCTCGTCCGTCGCACTCCTCCTCTTCCTCACTGGAGTCCTGCACACGGATGATCCGGGAGCGTTTGTTTCTCTCTGGCTGAACTCTTCCCGTGGGGTTCGCCGCTCGGATCCGAACCCTGCGGCGCGTGGCGTACTGTTTCCGGCCGTCGACGTACGAGTCTTCAGCGATCAGCTCCACGGGCTCTTCATCAGCGTCACTCTCCTCCTCATCTTCACTGCCATCAACCACAAAGCTGTCCTCCGCGTACGTCTCGTCCTGTTCTGGCACCTGCAGCACAAACAAACGCAGAGTTCGACGGAATGACGAAACATGTCATGAAGGTCTTTAACGAAGCATCTGGCGCTCACCTGTGAGAAGATATCCATGTTCTGTTTTGGTTTATACGTCATTCGGACCCGGTTCTGCACCGCTGGACTCCTGACCGACTTCAGATAGACCGCCTGCATCTCAGATTCTGATGATGGGAAGACGACACAAACCCTGCTCAGCGCTCACTTCAGAAATCATTCTAATTTGCTCAAGAAAACATTTCTTCAATATTATATTTCTCATATTATCAATGTTTTTGTGGAAACTGTGATGCATTTTATTTTTCAGGATTCTTTGATAAATAGAACGGTCAAAAGAACAGCATTTATTTGAAATAGAATCTTTTGACCAATTTAATGCGCCCTTGATGAATAAAAGTAGTAAAAAGTCCCAAACTTCTGAGCGGTCATGTGTGTGTCAGTGAGCGTTGAGAAGCAGCGAATCTCACCGTTCAGACCCTGAGAACACTGAGTCGCGTTCACCACAAACCCCTGCAGTGAATGGTTCTGTTCATCTCCATCTTCTTCATCTGATGAAACATCTTCATCTTCAGAGAGCTCGGCCTCCTCATCCAGGAACTGACGCCCTTCGCGACGGACGATCCTCTGGAAGAAACAGGAAATGATGCATGAGAATCAAAGACATGGCGCTTCTTCTGTATGTTCTGGTGGTCGTGTTCCAGCGGGGTGAAGTACTTGAGGCTTCCTGACGTGACGGGGCTTCACATCTCTGGGCTGATGAAGGCTGACGTCCTGAAAATCAGCATCACTCTCCTCCGACTGAAAAACAGAGTCAAAGACTAAATGAAGCGATGGTGAAAACACAGTGTACACACGCAGCGTGAGCCGCAGTCCTACCGTGTTTAATGCAGCGATGCGTTTCCTGCATGCTTGAACGGGAGACTCCACGTCACTGCAGATCTTTGACTGCTGCGGAAACACACACACACACACACACACACACACACTTGGCATCACTTCTAGATTTCTCTTTATCTCGGCATGAGAAACTTGCTGTTTTTACTCAAAGATGCACAATAAACTTGTGCGAAAAGTCAGAATATGGCATAAAAACATTTACACATCAAGCACATGTGTTCAAGAGAACAAAATCATCACTTCCTGCGAAATTGGTGCAAAATATCAGTAATAAAAATGGAATCTACTTTTTTCCCTCCATCAAAAATGAGTTCATCTCAGAGCGTCAGACGAAACACAATAAACGCTGTCATGTGATCTTGTGTTCGGATGCTGGTGTTTGGGAACACAATCGTGTGAGACGCTTCTGGAGGAATTAAACCAGATCATTCTGATGACAGACTTTGACGTTTCAGAACCACCAAACCAACATTTGAGATGCTGCGATGCGATTGGTCCACTGGTTAGTGCAGTTATCCAATCACAGCCTCTGCTGAGTGTTTTGTTGCACATCAAGGGATTTATTCAGTAAATGTGTTTCCGTCATAGTTTATGTGCACTTCTTCTTAACAGATAAAAATAATCCGCCTCAATTGAGCACATATGTTTTTTGAGCATTTTAAGTGCATCTCAGTGTTTATCCCAACATTTGCATCCAAATATGTGAATGGAAACAGAGCTAGTGTCACATGACAAATCTGACCTCTGGAGAAAACACAGGATTGACTTTATGAGCTGGAGTCCTGAGAGGAGTCTCGCCCTCGCTGTCGCTGCTCAACACGCCTGAAACACACAACCATCATACATACTGCAGCTCACGGTTCATCATAAAAAACATCAGAGGAAACGACATTATAAAGGAGGAAAGTGCTGATCTGTAGGGGCGTAACGGTACATGCAAATGGTGGTTTGTAAACATTTGCAAGCTTATATCTCCCAGTTTGGACTTTATAACTCACAATTCTGTTTTTCCTTCTAAGAATTGTGAGATATAAACTCATTTTTTTAAATTCTTTTATTCCATAGCTTGGGATGGTCCTCACTGCAGAACATGAGATCCAGGGGGCGGGGATCTTGATCCAACTCCTCCCACTTTACAAATCCATAAACCTGCCCATCTCCACCCCCTGGATCTCATGAGCGGCTACAGTCGCTGTCTGAAAACACAAAACAGGTCTAATGCACCTCTTTATTATGGTCATGTGTGACATGCATGTTTGGTCATTTCTGTGCTTTTGTTTCTTGTGGTGCTTCAGGGCTACAAAAATGGCTCATAAATCTCGGTTTATGCTATATGATCACCAAATACTGGATTCAATCTTTTCTTTCCATTAGCACAGGTTTTGAGTTTCTGTTTGGATCTGATTGATCTGAGCTCATGCTCCTGAGGTGCATAAACCAATCAAAGAGGCCGACGATCAATCAGATCCAAAAAGAAATACAAAACCAGTGCTAAAGGAAACACCGAAGGACCCGTACGGATCCGTGCGCCGCTACACCCTACTGAGCTGACTAGAGAACGCAATCACCTGCACACGAGAGACGCTGCTGAAACATCCGTGATCTCTGAGACAGAGTCTTCTGGAAGGATCTGCACGTCTGGTCTTCCGCCCGTCGTCCGGCTGGAGGCAGGAACACATGGTTGGGCGTGGAAGCGCTGGGTCTCGTCGCCGGACTCCATTGGTCCAGCGATTGATCAGATCTCCCGTTTCCTTCGACTGGACGAGGCCGTGTGGATGAGACTGCAGGAGACGCTTTCAGAGCAGATGCTGTGATGACACATTCCTCCTCCTCAGACTCAAACCCGAGGTCAAAGTTCACAGAGAAGAAGTCCTGCGAGCAGTTGAACGCCTGATCAGATCCTGCGCCCTTCGATCTGTTTCCTGACACGTCGACAGGAGTCTGCTGCTTTCCATCAGGTCCGGTGCTCTCGTCTGGCGTCCGAACATCAGGAACGCTCAGCTGAAGGAAAGCCTCGTCGTCTCCGAACAGGTCGACGCTCTCGTCCAGGCTCACCTGTTCTTCTTGTCGCTCCTCGGCTTTCGTGAAGTCTTCGTCGTCGTCGAACAGCTCGTCCCAGCCTGGTGAAAGAGCGTCACGCTCCTCGCGGTCTCCGTTAACTGGCGCCAGGCTGAAGGTCACCTGAAACGCCTCAGATAACGGCTCTTCCGGGGGAACACTGAGGTCAGGCAGACTGAAATCAAAGCCCTGCGGTGGAGATCTGGACAGGAGCTCTTTGACATTGTCGAGGATTATCTGAAAAGCTTTGGTTGTCAGATTGTGTCGGCAGCGTTTAGGACTGACGTTCTGCTCGGACTGATAGAACATGCGCTGTAGATCCGAGCTCTCGTCCTGCTGGACGCAGGGATCTTCTAGCAAACACTCCAGACACTCGTGTTGCGATGGGAGATCAGACTCTGGATGGACGGCGTCATCGGTGAACGGGACACTGTCGACTCGCTCGTCCTCGTCCGGAACAAACCCCTCGTGCGTTCGGTTCTCTGTGCTCTGGATCAGCGTCACAGACGTCGTGTCGTTCTCTCGTCGCTGATTTTCATCCCAGCAGTGATCGGAGCGAGGAGCCGCGCTGGACTTTGGTCTCTTCTTTCGAGGGATTTTGTTAGCGTTTGGTTTTGTTGTTCTGCCGTCATCAACATCCTCTTTCTGCAGATGCAGCATGAGCTCAGACTCAACACTGCAGTCGCCCTGTGAGGAGAAGAGCTTCATCAATGACACGCAGCGCTATCCATCGATCCATCAGCATTATAATGCTATTATAAATATAAATATGAATAATATACATATATAAAATAATAATCATATATTATATATATATATATATATATATATATATATATATATATATATATATATATATATATATATATATATATATATATATATATATATATAACATCTATCTATCTATAAACAAATGAAACTATAAATAAACAATTAAAATATATAAAAAATAATAACTAGGTATATGATATAAAACTTATCTATATACAAATAATACATTTATAAATTGAAATATATAATATAAATCTAAAATCTTTATAATGCTAATAAAAATAAATACATATATAAAACAAAATTTAAATAAAAAACATAGATTATTACATGTATTTAGTAAATTTTGTATTATTTTTTACTTTATCAATATACAAACAATAGATTTGGAAATTATATATATATATATATATATAAACACACATTTATTCATATGTAAATATATATAAATATACAAAAAAAAATTGTATTATATATATATATATATATATATATATATTATAAAATATAAAACATCTAAAACATTTAGTTTAGTAAAATATGTAGTTAATGTTAAAATATATATAATTATATAAAATATATATAAATAAAATAATAAAAAACATTATATATATATAAATAAATAAATATTTTTTTTTAAAAATATAAATATATATATAATTTTTTTAATTATTTTAAATATATATACATAATATAAAAATTAGATATACTATGTAAAATATCTATATATACAAATAATACATTTAGAAATTGTTTATATATATATATATATATATATATATATATATATATATATATATATATACACACACACACACACACACACACTTTAAAATATATAAGATTAAAAATATAAATACATATATAAAATAATACAATATATATATATATTCAGACTTGTATCAACACAAAGACTTGTAATCCTATATAAATATAAATAAATGTATATCTATCAATATACAAATACATTTAATTATTAATATTTATTCATATAAAATAAATAATATAAAATATCTATCAATCTTTCATTCTATCTATATACAAATATAATGTATACATTTAAATATATAAATAAACAATTAAAAAAAATTATATATATATATATATATATATATATATATAAGATCATGTAAATTCATTTTAATGACCACTGAGACGTTAATTAAACATCTTAAATGAACATTTTCACAATATTTCATCAAATGTTCTATTTTATCCATTGAAAAGAATGTAGTAGATTTTAGATCTGACATATGTGTGTTATTGGCTGATGCTGAGAGTCTAAAAGGCCCAAACATCAGCGGTCATGTGACTGATTTAACCGTCTGTCAGTGACTAGTTAGTTACCACTCAAACCTCTGAAGTGAGCAGCATGATATAGAACTATAACAACTGCAAAAAACATGAAACGCCTCGTCCATGAAACCTAGTGCTCGACGTCATGAGGTCATCATGTGACGCGTCATGTGAACCGGCCTGAAGACAAAAGATGCTTTATGTGATTCTGACTCAAACTACACAGCACAGTCAACTTATCAAGCCATGAATCACCATTAAAATGCCACACAACACATTATTTATCAGAAAAACGAGCCTGTTAGAGACTAATCCAGTTCAGCTCAATCTCGTTACTGCAGCAGCAGCACAAGAGATCATCTTCTGACCCTCATCATGTTGCTCGACGAGCTTCAGACGATGTTTTGACAAGAAGAACAACTACAGCAGAGAGTCAGGGAGTCAGATGTAGGTCACTCGGGATGACCCACTTCCAGCGCTTATGTAACCGTTCTGAGAAGAGTTACATAAGAGCGCATGTATAGAACGAGGCGGCGGATGAAATGAGTCTCCATTATCACAGAGAATCACTGACGTCACATGACATACATACACGAACCGCTCTCAGAGATGAATCCCGTACATCACCTTCTCATAACATCTTTCAGTAATCATCATTAATAAGGCATCATTGTGTGAAAAACATTTAGAAATTGTTCATTGTGTGAAATGGGAAAGGTTTTAACTGGCTCCTCCCCCTAGTGGGCGGTCCAAAATTTACATTTCTACATTATTTCTACAGCGCTTTATACAATACAGATGGTTTCAAAGCAGATTCAAAGTAATAAACAGGAAAATATTATATAGCTGTGATGTCATCGTCCAGCTCTCGTTCAACAGCCAATCATATTGCAGAATATTGAGTGACAGTTGGACTGCAACAGATAGACCTTATGGAACTTGTCATTCAGACACTCATGTGATCTTTCTCTGAGCTTATATGAAATATAAACATTTCTGAAAATCGATTCAGCTAATGGACTCATGTGACGCATCGAGAGACAAAGACACAAACCTGTTTTGATCTGGACACACGGACTTAAACACTCTTCACCATGACAACTGAGACTCTGAGATCCGTATCAGGACATGAGACACACAAGTGTGTGTGTGTGTGTGTGTGTGTGTGTGTGTGTGACAGCTCACCTGCTCCTCCTGCCTCAGTCTGTCAATCAGCTCCATGATGGAGGTGAAATGGAGGCAGCGCTCCGAATGTCCCACGCTGTGTGTGTGGAGCGGCCTGTTCTGCCAGTGCCTCCACTCCCATAAGGACAGCTCTCTGACGGGGCCCGACACACACGGCTCCTGCGCACACACACACACACACACGATTACTTTTATTTGGATCTGAAAAACATTACAATGAAAACAGGACCCAAATACTCTGGGAAGGATCTTTGGCAAGGTGACAGATCTACAGTTCAAGGCTCACATACTTGTACAGGTTCTTCCATTTAGAACACTCAACACATTCAGGATAAACACACACACACACACACACAAGATTCATGTATTTGAAGTGCATTTGAAATTCCCATCCATTTGGACAGCGTTAATGTTAACTAATAAACCGAATGTAACGCACATTTATCAGTCAAACACAAATGAAACTGAATGCGTTTCAGATACACAATAGTCAGGTTAATATTTATTATACGTAAATCAAATTTGTTTTAATCTCATGCATTTTATTAAATAACTGATTGTTGATAGTTTTTAAATAAATAAATAAATAAATAAATAAATAACAGAATGGACAGATTTATGCTGATTTAAATAGTTAGTTCACCCAAAAATTAAAATAATATCATTAATTACTCTCCCTCATGTCGTTCCACACCCGTAAGACCTTTGTTCATTTTCAGAACACAAATCAAGATATTTTTGATGAAATCTGATGGCTCAGTGAGGCCTGAGCAATGACATTTCCTCTCTCAAGATCCATTAATGTACTAAAACCATATTTAAATCAGTTCATGTGAGTACAGTGGTTCAATATTAATATTATAAAGAGACGAGAATATTTTTGGTGCGCCAAAAATACAAAATAACGACTTATTTAGTGATGGCCGATTTCAAAACACTGCTTCAGGAAGCTTCGGAGCGTTATGAATCTTTTGTGTCGAATCATGATTCGGAGTGCCAAAGTCACGTGATTTCAGCAGTTCAGCCATTTCATAGGAGATCTGAATCACTGATTTGATTTGTAAAGCTCCGAAGCAGTGTTTTGAAATCGGCCATCACTAAATAAGTCGTTATTTTGTTATTTTTTGGCGCTTCAAAAATATTCTCGTGGCTTTATAATATTAATATTGAACCACTGTACTCACATGACCTGATTTAAATATGTTTTTAGTACATTAATGGATCTGGAGAGAAGAAATGTCATTGCTGGCTATGCAGGTCTCACTGAGCTATCGGATTTCATCAAAAATATCTTAATTTGTGTTCTGAAGATGAACGAAGGTCTTGCGGGTGTGAAACGACATGAGGGTGAGTAATTAATGACATTATTTACATTTCTGGGTGAACTAACCCTTTAATGCATGATGTGAATAAATGCATTTGAAATATGATTTTTTTTTAAATAAAATCAAATAGATGCAAATAGTTAATAATAAACTATGGAAGCTTATTTCTGCCATAGAATAAAAAAAATCAAAATGTAATTGTGACATTTTATGTAATAATTCTGACTTTGCCCACCTCATAATTGTGACAAAATAAGACGGAATTGTGATAAAAAGCAGCAATTACCTTTTGTAGTTTTTATTCTGTCAAAATTGCAAGATGTAATTTTTCCCTCAGATATAATTCCACCAAAAGTCCAAAATGTGAAATAGAAACATGCAATTACCTTTTGTATTTTTTATTCAATGACAGAAACAAGCTTCCATAATAAACTACGTCAGGAATTTGAGTGCAGAAATATTACCTGTTTTATTTATGTCTGACTGATATATATAGTGTGTATATTTCTCAGCTTTTTGTTGTTTTTAACCGTTTCTTGCATAATTTATGTATATTCTTTTCTTTTTGTTGTACAGCACTTTGGTTGGCCTGTGGTCGTTTTTAAATTAGCTCTAGAAATAAACCGAACTTGAACTTGTTATTAGTTTATGTTAAAACTGTCATTAAAATACATAAATTAATACTGATGTTTGGACTCCGAGACAGGGCTGATGATGTCATCTGTATTCACCTGCGGTGACGTCTGGTCACTGAAGGTCAGCAGAGACGACGGTCTGAACACAGGCTGAGCTTCATCCTCTGACAGTCTCATGGTGGACGTCCACACGGCCTCTTCAGCCGCGCTCAGAAACCCGTCGTCCTTCACACACGTCTGCTCTCCTCCTGCACAACACAAGACTGCTGATGTTATTCAGCTGTTCATGTTAGTGCATCAACTAATGCTAACTAATGTTTTCTTGTTTCAAGCATAAACCTGTCAGGTTCATACTCAGAAGCTGTGACGCTGTCGTACCCATCTGGAGGTTCAGCGATGAGCGGCGACCCTTCCTGGAGCGGCGGCCGGCGTCTCTGTGTTCAAACTGACCGCAGCTGATGTGCATCTTGTGTATCGTCGGAGTGACGCCCGCCGGCAGCATACGGGGACTGTGAGGAAACATCTGGAAACTGTGCTTGTTTCCCATGATGCTCTTGTTTATGCTGCGCCGGTTGCTCTGGCTCTGGTTATACGTCTGCGAGAGTGAGAGGTTTTTGAATGCTATGAAATATTCTCATATTCTCATTGTTCAGCTCCTCTCTTCCCAGTCTGTCAGTAACGCTCTGTTTACTTCCTGTCTCTATGAAGCCCCTCCTTCTGAAAAGCACAATGTGCTCTGATTGGTCGGCTGGAGCAGTGTGTTGTGATTGGTGTTTGGGAAAACCTTACCATAACCACCAGTTTCAACACACTACTAACTAACTAACCCGCCCCTTTAAATGAGGAATATTGTGAAGAAGCTCAAGATGGAGTCAGAAACACTGATATAGAGAATAATAATACTCTTAACATCACACACTAAAGACAGATGAACCCATGCGGTCACACTCACTCGTTCCTCTCGGCCCTCGGCCAGTATGACCACGATTCGTCCCTGTCGCCGGCGTCCCGTGCGGCCCATGCGCTGGACCAGACGGATGGGACTCTTCTGAGCATCAAAACACACGATGAGATCCACCTCACCGATGTCCAGGCCCTCCTCGCCCACACACGTGGACACCAGCGTGTTGAAGCCGCCCTCACGGAACCGGCGCACAACCTGAACACATGCGATTTATGTGAGCATCTAAATCCTTCCTGTGACATATATGAGGAACACATGTTCACGCACCTCCAGCTGTTCCTTCTGCGTGAACCCTCGAACCCCTTTCCCGGCGGACGCCTGACCCATGAAGGTCATGACCCTGACCAGCGGCTGGTGGCGGTTCAGCATCTCTGCGATCTCCTGCACGCTCTCGCGGAAGGACGAGAAGATCATGACGCGTGTGCTGACCTCAGCCGACGCCTTCGACTCTGTACCAATCACAGCAGAGTTCAGAGTTCAACAGCACTGACGAAACACACAACTCTACAGAAATCCCTCAGTTCTCGTATAAGTTTACCTGAGCTCTCGGCCCACGTCTGAAAGTGCCGCAGCACCACCTCGTCCAGTTTCTGTAGTTTGGGGTGACTGTAGACGTACGGCTCTTGAGGCCCTGCCAGTGAAACACACTCGCTCATCATCACTCTCATTAGACCCAACGCAAGAAGTTCAAGCTCCAGAAACGACAACAATATTAACAGCACAACGGAGTAAATGAGGACAGAATGCACAACTATTCCTTCAAATACACGGAGTATTAATCACCTCGGCTGGATGTGGCAAACATGGTCTCCATTTCCCTGTAGAGATCCATGAAGACTGGACTCCTCTGAAGCTCGTTCTTCATTCGAGACGACTCTGAGAAAACAACAAACCCTCATGAGGTTAGGAGCAGAAGAGCATCAGCAGCAAACCAGCACGAGTGTGAGGAGGATCTGAGCACCTTTGGGTCCAGAGAAGATGTTCTGAATGAAGAGGAAGAGCGATCTGACGCCCATCTGCTGCAGTAACTCATAGCCGTGATACAGACTGATGCAGAGAGCGAAATCCCCCTCGATCGGCCCCTGCTGCGGCCCCTGATGACAGAATACACACTCATCTACAGATCACTGCAATGTGTGGGTCAGTTTAGTGCAGTGAGTCGGTTCAGTGCAGTGATTCAATTCAGTGAGTCGGATCAGTGCAGTGAGTCGGATCAGTGCAGTGAGTCGGTTCAGTACAGTGATTCAATTCAGTGAGTCGGATCAGTGCAGTGAGTCGGTTCAGTGCAGTGATTCAATTCAGTGAGTCGGATCAGTGCAGTGAGTCGGTTCAGTACAGTGATTCAATTCAGTGAGTCGGATCAGTGCAGTGAGTCGGTTCAGTGCAGTGATTCAATTCAGTGAGTCGGATCAGTGCAGTGAGTCGGTTCAGTACAGTGATTCAATTCAGTGAGTCGGATCAGTGCAGTGAGTCGGTTCAGTGCAGTGAGTTGATTTAGTTCGGTGAGTCGGATCAGTGCAGTGAGTAGATTTAGTGCAGTGAGTTGGTTCATTGCAACGAGTTGGTTTCAGAGCAGTGAGTGAGTTCAGTGATTCGGTTCAGTGCAGTGACTCAATTCAGTGAGTCGGTTCAGTGCAGTGAGTGTGTTAATTGCAATGAGTTGGTTTTAATGCAGTGAGTGAGTTCAATGAATCGGTTCAGCTCAGTGAGTCAATTCAGTGAGTCAGTTCAGTGAATCGGTTCAGTGCAGTGAGTCAATTCAGTGCAGTGATTCAATTCAGTGAGTCTGTTCAGTGCAGTGAGTCGGTTCATTGCAATGAGTTGGTTTTAGTGCAATGAGTGAGTTCAGTGAATCTGTTCAGTGCGGTGAATCTGTTCAGTGCAGTGAATCTGTTCAGTGCGGTGAATCGGTTCAGTGCAGTGAGTCGGTTCAGTGCAGTGAGTCGGTTCAATGCAGTGTAGGGTTGGGCCGATAGACGATGCCATCATCCATCACCAATACTGACTGACATCACGATGTTGAGCTGGCATCGTGATTCCACGCAGAGCAGAGCGAGCGTTTTTAATTCATTCCGATTAATTAAATCCCCCCCACCCCGATGTTATCACGATGTTTTACCGTAAACATCGTCCGGTGCCAATTTGTTAGACATCACCCAACCCTAGTGCAATAGGTCGGGTCAATGCAGTGAGTTGGTTTAGTGCAGTGAGTCGGTTCAGTGAATCGTTTCAGTGCAGTGAGTAGGTTCAGTGCAGTGGTGTCTACTGTACCTGGACGTGTGGCGGTGGGTTGCGTCTGAACTGTTCTCGGGCCAGAATGATCTGGTACTTTGTGAGGGAGTGGAGGTCGCGGTGATTCAACAGCCTCATCTGGGTCAGACGGGACGTAAACTTCTCTAAAACCTGTGAGGAAAACAGGCCAGAGAGAGCAAGCCGTGTGAACATCATTTCAGCAGCACAATGGAGCCCACAGACTCTAATCGATCCCACAATCACACAACATATTCCACTTACACCTTCATCTTTCATCCTCACTGGACGAGTGTTTGCTGCCCTGCTGTGACAATCTACATTCAATCTTTTAGGATATTTTTCTGATCACCTCTTCTACACAAACCCAAACCTGCCGACCGCCAACACAAGACAAACAAATCAAGAGTTCAAGATGCTCTTATTGATTACATGTTGTAGAAATATGAATATTTAGAATATTCTTTCAAAAACAAAATCTTTTCTGTGTGTGTATATTACATATATATATATATTATATATATATATATATTTATTTTTTTAAATATATACATTTTTTATATATATATATATATATATATATATATATATATATATATATATATATATATATATATATATATATTTTTTTTTTAAACATATACATATTTTTTTATATATATATATATATTTTTTAATATATATATGTATATATATATATATATATATATATATATACACACACACACATATATATTTATATATATATATATAGATATATATATATAGATATATATATATATATTATATTTTTAATACATATACAGCTATGGAAAAAATTAATTAATTAAATTAATTTTTTCCAATGCTGTATATATATATATATATATATATATATATATATATATATATATATATATATATATATATATATATATATATTTTTTTTTTTTTTAATATATATCTATTTTTTAATATATATATATATATATATATATATATATATACACCAATAAGGCATAACATAATGAGCACCGTAAGTGAATAACACTGATCATCTCTTCTTCACGGCACCTGTTAGTGGGTGGATAAGTGCTCATAATGTTATGCCTGATCGGTGTATATCGGTGATCGGTGTGTGTGTGTGTGTGTGTGTGTGTGTACATAAACATACAGGAACACTGTGAGGAGATAAAGACGGCGCTCTGTAACATACAGGACATCTGAGAGCCAAACTGAGCTCGTAATAAGTTACATGAACACGATCAGATAAAGACGGAGATGAGAGAGAAACGCTGTTAAACTGATTGAGTCCTCGACGCTCACACTGATGCTGACTCGAGACACAGGAGGATCATCTCTGTTACTCTGGTCAGTATAAAGTGTTCTCAAGGTTTATTCCAGGCTAATGTTGTGATCCAGATTTGGGAATAATCCTGAAAGTTTCTATTTACAGCAGCTGAAATCAGACAAACTCAAGCAGCACTTCAAGGCCTAATAAATTATATGAAATAGTGAATGAAGCCTATATCAAACACACACACACACACACACACACACACCTGATTCTACATACTGAAGCAGATTAACAGGAAAAACATGGTTTTAAAGGTGTAAAATCAAACCAGCCGTCTCAGTGTCTGATAATTCCCATCTAAATCTCACACAGATGCTAAATAAATATATCAAAATCAAGACATTAATCCAACAGAAGCCCATTTTGTAAATCATAATTATGACATACTTTTGTTTCTGACTTCAATTTTGACTATTTTTTGTTATAATTATGACTTTTTATATCACAAATAAGATCAACCAGAGCACTTGTTTGGTGGTGAAAATGATCTTCCACATTAATAGGACCATTAAAGGCTGTTTCTCTGTCAAACTATAAATACACTTATTAAATACATTTTATAGATTGTTATTTTGAATACATTTAATCTAAAAACGTCGTTATGATTGTTAGATACATTTAATACTGTACTACAGTAATGAATTTTTATGAGGGGGCGGCGCTTGTGCGGTCACGTGACCGCGACTCTGCCCATAAAAACGTCATGACTCTCGCCCCTGCAAAACAACACGTAGGAACTGGAGCCCGTTAATAACGCGAGATTAGCGATTAAATATCCTCCGGTGCTCCGGTACACGGACATGACGGTGAGATCCGTGTGAGCGCAGGTGAAGTGAACACGATCGACTGAATCGGCGATGGATCCGGGCGGGTGTCGGATGAACGGCGGCGGCGGCGGTGATATGATCTCGCTGGAGGATCTGGAGTCCATGTCGGAGGAGCAGCTGTCGGACAGTCCTGAGGAGGAGCAGGAGGAGGAGGAGCAGCAGGACAGACTCCTGTGCTACTGGAGAGATGTGGCGCGAGGACACCAGGTGGAGGTGCCGACAGGTAAACAAACACACCGAGATCACGGACTCACACACGAGCGTTTCGCGCCAGTTTAACGGTCATCCCCTCAGAAGCGCACTAGGTAGGCAGCGCACTAGGCGGCTCAGAGACACACACAGGCTGTAAAGTGTAGATAAACAGACCAACATGCTTCATTTAGCGAGCAGAACTGCGATCATCAGCTGGAAGCTTGTTTCCGCCACGGAAAAAATAATAATAAAGACAATTTATATCATAACTCTGAGGTAAAAGTTCACACCAAGAACGGTAACTATAAAAATTTAATAATTCTATGAGAATTCTATGAGTTCTGACCACAACTCTAACGATAAAGCTGGAATCACTTTCAGTTGATGAACGATCAAAACACTGACAGCCAATCAGAATCCTCAGGTTCGCCCAAAAATTTAATTTCTGTCATTAATTACACACACACACGAGACTTTCCTTTATCTTTGGAACATAATTTAAGATATTTTAGTTGAAATCTGAGAGTTGTTTTTATCCTCCATTGAAAGCAATGAAATTACCACAAATTTAAGGTCCAGAAAGACATTGTTAAAACAGTCACGTGACTGCAGTGGATCAACCTTCATGCTATAAAGCTGTGAGAAATTTTTGTTTTTACGCACAAAACAATTAACAACTTCATCTCTCCCCTGTCATTCTGCTACACTATTTACGTTGCAGAGCTTTTGTGTTTACTCCCGAATGCCGGCTCAGTATTGGCTGGCTCTGGTCATGTGAGCAGAACGACGCATGTGTGGGAGCCGGCCAATAATGAGCCGGCGTTCGGACGTAGATCCTGGAAGCACTGGACTTAAACAGCGTAGCAGAAAGACGGGAGAGACGAATTTGTTGTTATTTTTGCTCACAAAAAGTATTCCAGTCTCTTCATAACATTAAGGTTGAACCACTGCAGTCACATGACTGTTTTAACGATGTCTTTAGTACCTTTCTGGACCTTGAAAGTGTTGATTATATTGCTGTCTATGGACGAGTCTCTCAGATTTCATCAAAAATATCTTAATTTGTGTTCTGAAGATGAATGAAGGTCTTACGGGTGTGGAACGACAAGAGGGAGAGTAATTAATGACAGAAATTACATTTTTGGGTGAACTAATCCTTTAAAACAATTGTTTTGTATTTTATGTATACACTGAAAATGTAATGAAATATGCAAATTGCCTAATTAAATACTAATTTGCATGTACAGAAATGTAAACATTGGATAAATTCGTAATTGTTTGATTTTGTTGACATGTTCTCTTTTCATCACTCCATAAATCAGAAAACGCTGTCAACAGACATAAAATACATTTTCACCATGTTTTAGGAGTAAAATATTGTATATATAAACAAACCTTCAGAATATAGATATGAATAAAAGTGTAAAGTTTGGTTTGTGTGAAGCTGCTGGAGATTTCTGACGCCTTTAAAGAGATTGAAATCTACAGACTCAAATAAAATAAACAGTTTTCTTTCCTCTGGCTATGAAAAGCCAAATCTCTCTCAAACTGACCAGTGCATTAAAAACACTGGATCTGCCCGTCTTGTCTGACATGATCCGAGCTCTCCCACATGTGCGTGACTATCGCTCAGGCAGGGAGGATTTTCCCATGATTCACTTGTGCGGTCGGTCCTGACCCAGTTCAGCAGATTATCACATGACGCTGACTGCTTCAGCTCTGTTTACAATAACAGACGCAGAGACTTTATAATGCACAATCAATCAGCGCTCATATTCATCTCACCGTCGGCGTCCTGCTGAACGTTCAGCGCTCTCTGAAGGCTAGTGTTTGGACTGGAATCAGGTGACGTGTGTTTGTGTGCCGAGATCTCAGAGATTATCCAGACCAATGCCTTTCTAAATCCAGTGCAGTAAAGCGCTTTACACGGCCGTACACGTGAAGAGCGAACATCAGAGCGACGCTGATATTACTGTAAGGGACTCACTGATTCAGATCTAGCGAGAGCACTGTGCTGTAACTGACTCGTTTGATGAAGTGCACTGAAGTGTTTGCTATCGCTGCTCATTAGCGTCCCGCTGTACAGACGTCACACACACACACACACACACACTGACCAGAGCAGAGCGGCTGCGTTTACTGTAACTACTAGGGCTGGGTCAAGTCAAGTCACCTTTATTTATTTGGCGCTTTTTACAATGCAGATTGTGTCAAAGCAGCTTTACATTGATAACGGGTGTATAATTTTTAGCTCTTAAATAATAGTGTCAATGCAGCAGATCAAAGCACTGTTGAATAAATGTCAAGTGTCCCCAACTAAGCAAGCCAAAGGCGACAGCGGCAAGGAACCCAAACTCCAACAGGTGACATCAGGTGGCAAATAGGTGGGCTGGGTAAAAAAATATTGATTTGTTGATTTTAATCGATTCTCATTTTTACGAACCAATATCGATTCTTAATTCCCAAGAATCGATTAGTCTAGTCTGTTTTCAGTTGATGAATGAGCAGAATATGTAGCTCCTCCCATCCAATAAATCACAATAATCTTTGTTACTTTTGATATGAAGCAAAGTCTCAGATTTCAAACGACGTCCATCTTATTATGAGATTCAAAAAATAAACACCGTTTTGGCGCTGTTTAATGTGGCGTGACGGATCGCTTTAGCACCTCAGTTAAAGAGAAGCATGTGATCATCCTCTCCTCCGCTTTAATACCAGTTACAGCGAAATAAACATGAACATCTGAAGGTATGTTAAAATATACAGTACAACTTACTGAAATCCGTATCATGTCTCGTGTAATCGCTCAATCAGTGCTTCAACCTCAATAAAACAGCTTCAGTGTCACGTGACGTCACATTTACCTCAGAAAAACATATTCAGTGACCATAAACTCATTAGTCAGATAGAAAAGTGAACTCTAGAAAGATAAATATAGCTGTGCACCGTTACATATTCATTATCATGTTCTTCAATATTTAATGCATGTTTGAATAAATCAGTTATGACAGCTGCAATTTAAATGTTTATATTTCAAAAAAACTAATTGGAGTAGAAATATGATAATGCAATTCTAAACTTTATTTATAATAAAAACATTGAGTGTAATTTAAGTGTTTGTATATAAATAAGTTAATTTAATCTTCAGTATTATTACAGTAGCACCAGCTGACTCTCATGTGTAGATTACAGCATTAGTTGATTTTTTCCTCTAGAAAATTTTCCATGTGCTGAAACTGAAATACTACATCCAAAATAATTGAATCGAAAGCACGTGAATAGTAATCGAATCAAATTGTGAAAATTGTGTCAGTACCCAGAACTAGTGACTGCTCTATCTGCACTGCAGTCATTTAGCTGGAATAATTATGTTTCTTCTGCTCATTAAAGCTGTGTTTATCTGATCAAAAATACAGTAAAAACAGTGAAATATTCCAGTGTAAATCCGCTGTTTTCTATGTGAATATATAGTAAAGTGTAATTTATTCCTGTGATTTTCAGCATCATTACTCCAGTCTTCAGTGTCACATGATCCTTCAGAAATCATTATAATATGATTATTTGCTGCTCAAGAAACATTTGTATGCGAGATAGAGAGGAATGGCTGATTCCCAGACGTACGAGGAAGTGCCGTAGTCCAGTCTAGACGAAATTAAAGCATGAATCACAGTTTCAAAGTTCTTTAAAAGAGAGAAAGTACTTTCATTTTAGCTAAAGCTCTTAATTGGTAGAAACTTGATTTGAAAACTAGATTAACTTGCTTATCAAAGAAACAATCTGTAGCTTGAGTATAACATCTGTTGATGTCCGTCTGCTCCTCAATTGACAGACATGGCCGAACCCATCCAGCAGATCACCTCCAATAATGACGGCACACACACACGGGAGCAGGTCCCTTACACACTCCTCACACGCAAGGAGAAGGTACGTACAGCTGATAATAAAGCACTGTCCTCTAACCTCTACAAACAACTGTAAACATATGAGATCACAGAATCAATAGCTGTCTCCATTCAGAATTTAACTTGTGCGCAAAATTGGAAAATTGCATAAAACATCTGAGAATAAAGCAGCGCTTCCATCCCATGTGTTCAAGAGAACAAAATCATCACTTCCTGGAGCAAAATATCAGTAATAAGCTGTAAGTTTCTTCAATCAGGCTCTTTTCTCCTCCATCATAAATGAGTCTCAGAGCGTCAGACGAAACACAAACGCTGTCATGTGATCTTGCGTTCGGATGCTGGTGTTTGGGAACACAATCGTGTGAGACGCTTCTGGAGGAATGAAACCAGATCATTCTGATGACAGACTTTGACGTTTCAGAACCACCAAACCAACATTTGAGATGCTGCGATGTGATTGGTCCACTGGTTAGTCCAGTTATCCAATCACAGCCTCTGCTGAGCCAAGGTCACATGACTGTTTTTGTTTTTATTCGTATTGTAGTTTATTGCGCATCTTATCAGATAAAAAAAAAATATCCACCTCAAATGAGTGCATATGTTTTTTTACATATATTTTTAGAAATTATGGGATGTGATATTCCAAAATGCACATAAAAATAGGTGGATGGAAACTACTGACCAAACACAACCAGTATGAATAATACACATGATCAAACACACATGCATGAATGTGGCATTAAATGTGACACGAGGATGATGAAGATTGACTGGGCACTGAAACCATTAAACTCCACCCACTTTCATTGATTGACACTTTCCATCCAGGTCAAAAACTAACCAAAGCTGGAGGCAAAAATGCAATTGATATGAAAAACATGCCCATGATATGACAAAAGTGGCTGTAAAAAGTGATTATCATGAAATGTCATAAGAAGTCTGTTCTTATTTCACGTGTTTATTGCCTCTGCAGATTCTGTATTGATGAGTTCAGTAAGAAAATACTCCAAAAGGTGAAACATGAATCACATCTGGATCATTTAACAGTTATTAAAGCATGAGTTCACTTCAGAATTCAAATTTCCTGATAATTTAGTCTCCTTCATGTCATTCAATGTCTTTCTTTCTTCAGTGGAAAAGAAATGAAGCTTTTTAAGGAAAACATTCCAGGATTTTTCTCCATATAGTGGACTTCACTGGGGTTCAACGGGTTGAAGGTCCAAATGTCAGTTTCAGTGCAGCTTCAAAGAGCTCTACATGATCCCAGACGAGGAATAAGAGTCTCATCTAGAGAAACCATCAGACATTTACTAAAAAAAAAATAAACATTATACACTTTTTAACCACAAATGCTCGTCTTGCTCTGCTCTGTAACGTTTCTGCTTGTTTGCAATGCAATTGTAAATAAAGATCTGCTGTTTGAATAAGTGCAGCGTTTTCTGTGATGCTCCACGCATGACGTAATCATGTTGGAAAGGTCACGTATATGAACCCGTTGAACCGCAGTGAAGTCCACTATATGGAGAAAAATCCTGGAATGTTTTCCTCAAAAACCTTCATTTCTTTACGACTGAAGAAAGAAAGACATGAACATCTGAGTAAATTATCAGGAAACTTTAATTCTGAAGTGAACTAATGCTTTAAAATGTGTTTGAGCAGTGCATTTACTCTTTACCATCAAATACATTCCTGTAACTCAAATGTACAGCAGGGAATGCATGAATTAAAAAAATATATACTGCTTTAAATCGGTTTGGATAATAAAAGTGTAAATCAACATTGAACACAAGCGTCTGTACATAAAGATATCAGCACGATTCAAACTGATTCAATTGACAAATAAGTTTGCCAAACTATTATTTAACAGAAATGCATCTACAAATAGACTATTTATATCTCATTCTGTCATGAGTGACAAATCAGTAGCATCATCACGTGACTCTGACGTTCATGTGTCGTTGTGTTTAGTGCGGTGAGGTGGTGTACGAGAAGCGTCACTATGAGAAAGCGCACTGGGCCTGCATCACTGTTCACGAGGACACGTATGAACAGAGCATCTGCTACGGCTTCATGAAGATCATGCGGTTCATCTGTCAGCAGAACACAGCAGGTCCGTGAGGCGCGAGCACACGTTCAAACGAACGCTCTCGCCACAGCCTAACGCCCTCCCTCTCTCTCCACAGGAACGTATCTGGGCATGACGATACCCATCGTGACGGTGGTCCGCACAGACGAGCAGCACACCACTCTGTCGCGGGCCGTCACTGTGGCGTATTACCTTCCCACGGTGCACCAGAACGACCCGCCGCGGCCGCATGACCCCGAGATCGTCATCGAGCAGTGGCCCGCCACTATAGTCTACACCAGGTGGGAAACGATAACTAACATGATTTCACCTTTAACGTGATTCATGTGACTCAACGCACACGCGTGTGATTTCAGGGCCTTCACGGGCGCCACTAACGAGCTGTCAATCATTCACGAGATCAGCAGTCTGGCCGAGGCTCTGGACTCTCTGGCCGTCTGCGTCAACGACTCCTTCATCGTGGCCGGATACACCAACCCGGCGGCGGTCAATCGACAGAACGAGATCTGGTTCCTGGAGAGGCCTTGAGCTGCTCACCCATGACTTAACTTTACCCAGAATCCTCTGCTCCTCTCAGAGACCATATGACAGGTTCGACATCTGTTCAAACATCCTAGTTCCTGATTACCCATGAGCACTGCTCCTGTGATGTTCGTGAGCTGAACACGAGAAGAAGCTCATTAATTTGTGTAACACTGATAAGCTGAAACTCAACTGGAGATCAATCTGTGAACGCTGTTGCTGTAAGACAATCACACGCACATGTCTGTCTGTCGCTCGCTCTGATTCGCTCTTTAAATTAATGCTCATGTAGTCAAATCAATATAATTGAGACACACACACACCATATATATATATATTATATATTGTCATAGTGCTATTTTTAAGTATTTTTGTAAATGTTTCACTCTCTGTTACTCCTCTATTATGTGCAGATGTCAAACAAACAAGGAAATGAAGAGTTTTCAGAATGAAGTGTGAATGAAGTTAATGTCAGACGTGAGACGGGTTCTCTCTGTCAGTCTTTGTGTTCACGGCTCATGCGAATGTAAACTCTCGTCAGTATAAACACTACACCACTGTGATTTCTGAATGCTTCTGTTGATATTTCTGATCTGAATAAACTATTACTGAATCACAGAACGACTCGAGCGTCATCACTTCACTGAACACAAGCAACCCTATTCTCTGATGATGAGGGCGGGGCAACCTGTCACTCACATGAGATCCACCAATAGCAAACCACAACCATCCAATCAATTCCCCACAGACAAAATCAAGCCCCGCCCTACATTTGTTCTTGTTTGAGAAGCAGTTTCACTCTGATATATGGCCAAACAGGGAAGAAAAGAGCACAATTTCCCTTTCATGATGACTTTAATCAGAATAATCTGTAGTTGCAGCACTATAAAGTGATGCTCAAAGGGGTTCGGCCTATGAAGAAGAAGAAGAAGCAGGGCTGAACGAGAGAGATCAGGCTGAAACATTCCAGCGCTCCATTGAGAAGTGAATAAACTGAGCACATATTCACTGAATAAATCACACACTGAACGAAGCAGAAAGAAGAAAACTAGTCATGTGACACCAGCAGAGGGAGCACAAGCCACTGACACATCATCAGACCTTCATCAGGGTCATGTCACCTTTAATCGTGACAGAAATGAGAACGAGGGACAGAAGTGTGTTCAGCTGACCAAACATGTTCTTCACTAAAAATGTTCAAATACAGATAAGAAATATGTCAACTTGATTTTGAGCTGAACTTAAAGGGTTAGTTCACCCAGAAATTAATTACTCGCCCTCATGTCGTTCCACACCCGTAAGACCTTCGTTCATCTTCAGAACACAAATTAAGATATTTTTGATGAAATCCGATGGCTCAGTGAGGCCTGAGCAATGACATTTCCTCTCTCAAGATCCATTAATGTACTAAAAACATATTTAAATCAGGTCATGTGAGTACAGTGGTTCAATATTAATATTATAAAGCCACCAGAATATTTTTGGTGCGCCAAAAAAACAAAATAACGACTTATATAGTGATGGACGATTTCAAAACACTGCTTCAGGAAGCTTCGGAGCGTTATGAATCAGTGTGTCGAATCATGATTCGGATCGTGTGTCAAACTGCTGAAATCACATGACTTTGGCACTCCGAGCCGCTGATTCGACACAAAAGATTCATAACGCTCCGAAGCTTCCTGAAGCAGTGTTTTGAAATCGGCCATCACTAAATAAGTCGTTATTTTGTTTTTTTGATTTAATATTCTCATGGCTTTATAATATTAATATTGAACCACTGTACTCACATGAACTGATTTAAATATGTTTTTAGTACATTAATGGATCTTGAGAGAGGAAATGTCATTGCTCAGGCCTCACTGAGCCATCGGATTTCATCAAAAAATATCTTAATTTGTGTTCTGAAGATGAACGAAGGTCTTACGGGTGTGGAACGACATGAGGGAGAGTAATTAATGACATTATTTTCATTACTGGGTGAACTAACCCTTTAAATCTTATTTTGTCTTTTTTTAAATTAAGATTTAGAGCCTCATCTTCATTATACGTCTATCCTGACTGTACCTGCAAACCTCAGCTGCTCCTGACATCATATCCGCGCATGACGTGTCTCACCTGCAGGTACTGCGTCTGATAGCGAGTGAGCGACTCTCCCAGCGGGACGACGATCTTCTCCAGGCTGCGCTGATGGACGTGCGTCTGGACGTCGGGACTGTCCTCTGAGCGCAGCTCGATGTGAGAGATCAGCAGGTTGGAGATCACCTGCTGCACCGCCTGCGCAGAAAACACACACACTGTGTGAAATATCTGCTCAATTCAGGTCACGAATCTGATCAAATCACCGTCTCACCTTGACGTCTCCTCCAGGTGTGGCGCTGAGAGCCAGAACACGAAACTGCTGCGTTTGGTTGCGCAGCTCCCGAACCACCTGACGAACAAGCACACATGATCAGAACGAGAGAGAGAGCCCATCATGCTTCAGTGAAACCGAGGGAAGGAAGCGCTACCTGACAGTAGGCGTGATTCCCGGTGGCCTTGTGGGCCTCGTCGATGACCACACACTTGACCTGAGCGGCCGGGCAGGTGTTACGCGACAGATCGTTCACCATCACCTGAGGAGTCAAGAAGAAGACGCGCCTGGACCGCCAGAGCTCCCGCCGCTGCTGCGCCGCCGTCGAGCCTGAACACACACACACACACACACACACACACACACACACACACACACACACACACAGATTTATGAGAGTGAAGTGTATATTAATGTAATTCTGATATATTTTATTCACTACAGCAGCAGATCTCAAACGTCACCTTATATACATAAAATATCAACTTGAAGAAACACTGAGATATTAAATTAATATTTCAGTAATTTGAGGACACATTCATAATAATAAAAATATTGTGTCATTCCCATTAATATATATTAAAATAAAAATGTATTTTTAATATTATTTTAACTAACTATAAAAAAGATTTCAGTTTTATTTTTATTAATTGCACAGCTCCATTTATTTGTTTTTAATGTTACATTTCATTTAATAATTAGTTTTTTTTCAGGGATTCATTGTCATGACGGACCCTGAGATTTAGTTAATATTTAAAAAAATGAACAAAACATTAATAATTAACATTATTAATAAGAATGACACAATAATAATATGTATATTATTATACCTCTACTTATAAAATGTAATGTTTTTAATAATTACTGTAACGTGCATTCGATTTAATTATTTATTATTATTTTTCATTCTCATGACCTTTCGAGGTCACGACCTCCGACTGTTTCCATAAGACCAAATTCAAAGATGATTTTTAATATTATTTAACACAATAATAATTAAAATTATTATTATAATTATGAAAGTTGAGATATAAGGATGATTTTTAAGCACTGAGATTTAAAGATGATTTTTAATATTATTTAACACATTAATAATAATTAAAAGTATTATTATAATTATAAATGGTACAAATTTTTTGTAATTATTGTCACGATCTCCAACTGTTTCATAAGACACTAATTTAAAGATAATAATAAAAATCATTTAGCAAAACATTAATATTAATTAAAAATTATTGAGAATGATACAAAAATATTATAATTTATTTTTAATATTACTATTCTAACTCTAATTATAACAGGTAAAGTTTTTAATAATTATTGTAATGTTTTTATTAATTTTTAATTTTTTTTTTTTATTATTACTATTAATATAACTAATAATAAAAGGTAATTTAATTAATCGATTTAATTGTTTTTTTCAGGGACTGAATCCCATGACCTCCCGAGGTCGTGACCTTAGTGGTTTCCATTAAATACCTGAGATTTGAAGTAAATAACTAAATAATTAAAAACGAATTATTACTTAGAAAGTCACAATAATACTATAATTATAAATCTGAACAATAAATTAATTAATCCTAATAAAATGGTTGGTTTGCCATCCCTCGACCCCTGGAGGTCGTGACCTGACCCTGACCTGTGAGCTCGGCCATGTGCTGCTGCGGGATCCCCATGACCCCGTAACAGGCCTGGATCTGCTGCGCCACCAGCGGTTTGGTGGGAGCCATGAAGACGATCTTGCCCGCGGGGAACCAGCGGTAGTAGTTGTACATGAGCACGGCAGCGATGAAGGTCTTGCCCAGGCCGGTGGGCAGACAGACCAGCGTGTTCCTCAGCAGCGCCGCCTCGCAGATCTGCAGCTGGTACTGCCGGACGGGGTAGTTGGTGGGGTAGATCCAGACCCGGCCCGCAGAGGGGTCGAATCCCGGCTCGGGACCGGCCTGCAGCGAGCGCTCGGCCTCGAACACGGCCACCAGCATGACGTCATCATCATCTTCATCAGCAGCTTCATCATGCTGAGGTGCGGCTGCGGTCTCACCCCACAAACTCCTGCGGTCTGCCCCCTCTGAGGCGCTTACGGTGGTTTTGTGCTGGTCTGAGGTGGTTTTCCTCTGATCCGAGGTAGTTTTGGTTCGATTCGAGGTGGTTTTCCTCCGGTCTGAGGTGGTTTTGCTCTGGTCTCTGTGAGGCACGCTGCAGCCCCATGACTGGAATAACGTCCTCTGATTGGAGCTCATTGTAGAACCATAATCACAATAATAACCATAATCATCATCTTCAGTGAATATTTATAAACAAACGCGGTCGAATCAAACATACCGCTTCTCCTTCCGCTCCTCGGCGCTCAAATCAAACACATTAAACGCTCATAACTGAAACATATTCGCGTTTTCATCTTCTAAATAAACATAAACACAAGAGCGCAAATGAAACGGCTGATCGAATGTGGCGCGCGTCCGGGTTACGTCACCGAGAGTGGAAGTGCGCATGCGCGGGCGGTGTGTTCATGTGACGTGTATGTAAAGCGCGCCGAATTTGATGGAATATTTAGCTGCGTTCACGTCACCTCGTATTTACCGGAATCTTGAAATGACAACACGTGACGTTATATTCGGAGCTGTTCACGTCCTTTTGGTCCTTGAACTGGGAATTATGCGTTTCCATGGCAGCACTGCCAACGCCTAAATGAATCTACAGCTGTCAGGTGGTACAGCGCGGCCACGTGGTATATCTGGGAGCTTTCAGAAAACTCCCAGCTTACAAGCTGTAATTACGAGCTCTATAAGGACGTGAACGCTTTTTACAAGCTAGAATCTCGTAACTACAGGAATTACGAGGCCACGTGACGCACCTTTTCATCCTGAGGTAAAACTTTTTAACGGATTATTCATTTTTTGTGATGTTTGTAGATTATAACTGTAAATATATATATATATATATATATATATATATATATATATATATATATATATATATATATATATATATATATATATATATATATATATATAACAAAAAAGATTAATAAACAAATAACGTTTTATTTGGGAAAAAGTGACAGTTGGGTAATATAATAATAATAATAATAATAATAATAATAATAATTACGATTATTAATATTGTTTTAAATATTAAATTATAACTCTAAAAACAAAAAGAATTGTTTTATTTCGATTAATTGTGTAGCGATTCTCCAGATAATATTTTACACGTTTACAATATTTACACATAAATAATATTTTTTTTTTGCTTGTCACTGTATAAAAATGCCTTTATAACGTTACTTGAAAATATATAGTTGTGGGCCAGAAAACTCCTGGATTAAACCACTTCATGTTAGATTCAATTATATGTTTGAGGATGATATATTTTATTCACTACAGCAGCAGATCTCAAACTCTTGTCACCTTATATACATAAAATATCAACTTGAAGAAACACTGAGATATTAAATTAATATTTCAGTAATTTGAGGAGACATTCATAATAATAAAAAATATATATTAACGAGAATGACACAATAATAATATAAAATTATTTATATTTATTTTTAATATTATTTTAACTAATTATAAAATATTTCAGTTTTATTTTTATTAATTGTTCAACTCCATTTATTAAAAAAAAAGTGTCAAGTTAAATATAAAATTAATATTCTCCAGGTAATATTTTACACATTTTCGATTTTTTTGATAAAAAAAGAAACAATATTATTACGATTATTAATATTGTTTTAAATATTAAATTATAACTCTAAATACAAAAAGAATTGTTTTATTTCGATTAATTGTGTAGCGATTCTCCAGATAACATTTTACACATTTACAATATTTACACATAAATAATATTATTTGTTTGTCACTGTATAAAAATGTTTTTATACTTGAAAATATATAGTTGTGGGCCAGAAAACTTCGAAAACTCCTGGATTAAACCACTTCATGTTAGATTCAATTATATTTACATTAAAAATACTAAATAAACGAACGGTATATTTTCTCTAACAAGTGTTTTTTTAATTGTCAATTCGGTTTGTGTGTTTGTTACTAGAATAAATATATAAATGCTTTTTCAAAAAATGTAGATTTTTAATTATTAAGCTCATATGTTGATGAAAGAAAGAAAAACACTGGCAAAATATGTCAAGTTTGTGTAGAATCAGATGAAGAAAGAATCACAGCACGAGTGTTTACAGAAATAAGACACTTTATTATATAGATAAATCTCTCTCATATATAATTTAATGTGAAATCTCATCAAGGCTGTTCTGGAATGACTGGCACTAAACTGAGAACTACATCTGGACATGAATTCACCTGTATTATTATTATTATTATTATTATTCAAAGCTTCACATTCACAAAAATACAGCGGTTTCACATCCAGAGCTGATGGAGGCATCGTTCTGACTGATATTTTGCTCTTTTCATTGTATTTTTTGAACCCCATCAATAATAAATTTGGTCATGCAACAAAACTAAGACGGGTCGCACTTAGAACAGAACCATCATTGCTTCATTGTCAAAAATACACTGCACCGACATACAGTACAGCTAATACTGTGCTATTATACAGTACAAAAGACTCTGATAATAATAACGACACATCTCTTAGAAATGCTCCATAGCACACGTTACAAAACAACATTGTGCATTTTACATTCAAAATCTTTCAACACGACCACAAGAATCATGATCGCGGTACCGTGAAAGTGCAAAGCGGCAAACCTGATCCTGTCAGATCTAATCTGAGTGTGAATCCGCTAATAGCATTAGTCAAGCGCTTCTCTTTCTTATAAAACAAGAGTCCAGGCACTGTGGGAAATGCAGAAACGTCTGTATTCAGGTAGCGTGTGTGTGTTGGGCCCTCAGGAGCTCGTTCAGGTCGCACTGAACGTTCGCGGGCTGCGAGGCGGCGCACTCCACCAGCGTCCGGCCCATGTGCGCGTGCAGCGCCTCCGCCAGTTTAGCGGCGGCCGCCTTGACGCTGCCGCTGTTACCGGAGGAGCTGAGCAGCTTCCAGAAGAAGGGAAGAACCTTCTGCTCCACCAGCTGCGGTTTGCGCGGGTACAGCTCCGTCACCAGCTCTGAAACACACACAAGAGCACACATTCATCGGCCTTCAGTGTGTAGTGTTGCTGCAACAATGGAGAATATGAGGAAAGTAAGCATTCTAGTAGAGCTGGAAACACGTCGACTCACCTGCGACCTTCTCAATCAGATCCAGTTTTGCTTTCCCGCTCAGATACTGGGCCTTGGAGCAGAAGGGCTGAAGAAGAAGGCTGTTGTCTGAAAACACACAGGTACAGTGAGCAGGTGAAGTCAACGGCTTTATGTCGCAAACACAACGCCAACCCACCGATGTTGTCGATCAGAGCTTGAACGGCCCCCAGCGCCGCCGTGTAGATGGCGTTGTTTTTGGAGTTGAGGTGATTGTCCACGACGGCGGGAATGAGGATGTTGAGCACTGGAGCCAGGCTGTCGTTGAGCAGAGCGATGATCGTCTGTAACGCCTCCAGCGCGCGCAGGTTCACTTTACTGTTGGACTCCTGCAGACGCGCCTTCAGAGCGTCAAACACCTGCGCAGACCATCATCATAAACATCTTCATCATTATTACAATCATCATCACCATCATCACCGTCACTGTCATGATGAGATGTTATGATCTGGACAGAACAGGGTTATTATACTAAAATCATAAAAAAAATAACTTTCTTTCAGCTAGTTACAAAGGAAACATTTCTCTTGTTCATTTAAAGTTTAAGTCATTAAAGGGTTAGTTCCCCCAAAAACTAAAATAATGTAATTAATTACTCGCCCTCATGTCGTTCCACACCCGTAAGACCTTCATTCATCTTCAGAACACAAATTAAGATATTTTTGATGAAATCCGATGGCTCAGTGAGGCCTGAGCAATGACATTTCTTCTCTCAAGATCCATTAATGTACTAAAAACATATTTAAATCAGGTCATTTGAGTACAGTGGTTCAATATTAATATTATAAAGCCACCAGAATATTTTTGGTGCGCCAAAAAAAAAAGAAGACTTTTAAACAATATAGTGATGGGCGATTTCAAAACACTGCTTCAGAGCTTTACGAATCGAATCAGTGACTCAGAGCGCCAAAGATTTCAGCCGTTTGATAGGAGATCCGAATCACTAATTCGAAACAAAAGATTCATAACGCTCAGAAGCTTCATGAAGCAGTGTTTTGAAATCGGCCCATCGCTAGATGTGGTTGAAAAGTCATTATTTTGGCGCTCCAAAAATATTCTTGTGGCTTTATAATATTAATATTGAACCACTGTACTCACATGACCTGATTTAAATATGTTTTTAGTACATTAATGGATCTTGAGAGAGGAAATGTCATTGCTCAGGCCTCACTGAGCCATCGGATTTCATCAAAAATATCTTAATTTGTGTTCTGAAGATGAATGAAGGTCTTACGGGTGTGGAACGACATGAGGGTGAGTAATTAATGACATTATTTTAGTTTTGGGGTGAACTAATCCTTTAACTAACCAAAACGTAAATAAAAAGTATTTCACTGATTCTTGAAATAAGGGACAAATCATGTTTTGGAAGTTAGTTTTTATTATTTAATAATACATTATTTTTAACGGATTTATTTGTAGACAAAAGTCTCCGCTAATGAATCATGTAAGGGAACAGGTTTTTACTGACGGAGTTGACAAATACGGATGTGTTAAATACTGACGTTTAGTATCACTGATATACTATTATATATTTATAATTTTTGTTTTTTATTTTTATATATTTATTTACGCTTAGTTAAAGTTTTGGCACTTTTTCGTTGTCTTTGCATTTTTAAAATATGTCTTTATAGTTTTTATTCATTTAATTTTAATTTATTTAATTGAAGTAGTTCAAGTTAAATTAAATGAAAACAAAAATGTTGAAAGCTGAAATCAAATAAAGTTTTACGTTTTTTTTTTTTTTTTAAGATTTATTTTTGGTGTTTTTGCCTTTATTATGATAGAACAGTTATTAAACAGGAAGTGAAGTGGGAGAGAGAGAGGGGGCCGAGACCGGGAAAGGAAAGCGCATTGGCGCTACATGTTGGCGCGCTGCCCATGAGGCCATCGGCGCCACGTTTTTTTTATATTTTATTTCAAGTCAATGTTTTTTTTGTTTGTTTTTTTAGTTCAAGTTACGGATAATAACCCTGTTTTGAAGCTTTGATGATTGACAGGTTTAGTTCTCGAACACGGATCAGTTACCGGGAACAGGCCGCCGATGACCAGAGACGGGTTCTCCTCGCAGTCGGACACCAGCTGATCGATGGCCCTGATTCTCTCCCTGAAGTCCTTGGAGCTCAGCAGCGTCTTCATCTGTTTGACGTACTCGCTTCTGTCCGCCAGGCTGTGTGCGGCCGCTCTGTTCCCGGACTGTCCGGAGTCTCTGCTGAAGACACGTGCTCGTGAGCGTCACAGCATGAGCGTCAGACAGCGGACAGACGGGTGTGTGCGTGTCCTACCTGCTGGCCGTCAGAGGGTCACGTGTGAGGGACGAGGTGCGCACGAGTCCGCTGCCCATGAGAGAGCGTCTGCCCCGCGCCGACGGAGCGTCCTGAGGCATCTCGCCCAAACCCTGAAACACAGAGATCAACACTGAACCCTGACCCGTCTGAGGAGATCACCAGACTTGACATGGTTTCATGACACAGACACACCTTGGTTTTGAGAGTGAAGACGGCGTCCCTGATGGCCGGCAGGTCTTTAGCCGGGACAAACTTCTCCATCATCTTATCAAAGTCACGATGAGAGGACAAAAACAGCAGCATCCGTCGACCAAAGTACCTGAAAGAGACACAGCGATGACACCGTGAAGCGCTGAGGTGAGAGCGTGAGTGACCTCTGACCCCTGCCGTGGCTCACCTGGCCTCCTGAGACGAGTCCTGCGCCAGCTTCGAGGCGGCGGGCAGAATGCGGTCGGTGAGATCTTTGGTCCCAGACAGCAGGCGGGCGGCGCCGGCCCTCTCCACCAGAGCGCACAGATGCTGAGCCGCACACTTCCGCACCACCGAGTTCAGGTGACTGAGGAAACAGACACAGACGTTTGAGCGTTTCAGAAGCACAACAGAAGCTGACGTGAAGGCGAGGAGGCGTGTGCTGACCCGAGTCCTCCGGCGAGCAGCGCGCTCATGCTGCGGGTCAGTGTGCAGTGCTGCACCATGCTGTCCAGCGCCCGCTCCACATCCTGTCTGATGAAGGCGTTGGATTCCCCGGCTTTGTGCAGCAGCGCTCTGGTCGTCCCGTCCAGCTCCTGATCCATTCCCTTCTGCAGCGCCACAAACATGTCGCCCAGCGCCACCACGGCCACGCGGGACACGCCGGAGCGCAGGTTACGAACCTTCAGTCGGTCAGGGAGACATGAAACTCTACCTTCACAAGCAGCTTTATTACACACTTTAATGCCGTTTCCTGTTTATCACTGCTTTGAAACGATCTGATAAAAAAATAAAGCTGACTTCAGACTCAAAGTGACGAAATGATCCCGACTGACCTCCTGAATGAGAGCGAGGCACACGTCGTGAATCCTGCTCACCAGGACGTCGGGATGATACTGAGCCAGACTGCGCAGGAAGTTCAGCCCCTCGATCTTCTTCTCCCTTCATGAACGGAACACATTAGAGACAGAACGGCTCGTATTTGTGTGTCAGTGCTGGCGGTGATCATGTGATTTAGACTGACCAGTCGTCCGAGGCGAGCAGCCTGAAGCTCTGAGTGAGCGCCAGCTCCGGTTTAGAGAAGGGCCGCAGCTCTGCCGGATCCTGCCCTTCTTTTCCAGGGCTTCCAGAAATCAACTCATCTGACGGAAAAACGGGATTACACACAGACAAACCTCAGACACTGACAGGGAAAACAGTTCATATTTTTGTGGAAACTGATTTTTCAGGATTCACACCGGAGCTGTGTGCCACAGGCGGCCGCGTCCGGCTCAGACTAGGCGTTCGCCTGAGTCGCGGCGCTGCGTTTCTATTGGGCGGGCCGGTCGGGGGGGCGGGCTGGTGGGCGGGGCTCAGACATTTCACTGGGTTCTGTGGTCCTGTCGGACTGGAGGGAGATTCATCCGAGAGCGACCCGCAGCCGTTCAGGGTCATGTCTGGAAAACAGAAGCAGAAACCGTGAGGAAGACAGACACGGCTGAGTGAGGGCTGTCACTGCTGTTGACCTTTCACCTTTCACATCACGTCTCGTCGGGTCTGGAGCGGGTGGTTCGTCCTGCTGCTCCAGACGGCGCTGACGCATCTTGTCACGTGCAAACTTAGACAGTTTTACCCTCTCCTGTAAAACACACATCATGTGACTCACTAGCTATGTTTCCATCCATGTATTTTTATGCAAATTTTGAGTTTTATTACTGATATTTTGCACCAATTTCACAGGAAGTGATGATTTTGTTCTTTTGAACACATGGGATGGAAACGCTGCTTTTTTTGCAAATGTTTTATGCCATATTCTAATTTTGTGCACTAGTTAAATTCACAGCTTTGGATGGAAACAGCTTGTTTGAGACGCACCAGCAGCTCCTCCGGTTCAGGACTGTTGTCAGAGTCGATGTTTCCGCCGGTGAAAGCGTGGCCGTACACGCCTGATGGAGGCTCACGGGCAGCTTTACTGGACGAGTCGCCCTGATCTGGTGAAGCCGCCACACTGGGACGACTGGGAAGAACAACAGAACCAAACACTCCTGCAGAAATGAGGAAAGAAGATGAGTGAAGGTCAGTGTTTCAGACCATCAGCCCGTAAAACAGCCGTGAACCGACCTCGTCCGATCACTCCCTCCGACATGTCACGCGCACTGCAGGACTTCGACGTGTGCTGCTGAGATCCTGAAACAAACATGAGAACTTATTACATCAAAAACTATTCAACACGACTCACAGACATTACTGGACAAAAGTGTGGAATTAGATTTTTAAATGTTTTAAAAAGAAGTTTCTTCTGCTCACCAAAGCTACATTTATTTGATCAAAAATACAGTAAAAATTTTGAAATATTACAACTTCAAATAACTACAGTAAAAATTGTGAAATATTACAATTTCAAATAACTACGGTAAGAATTGTGAAATATTACAATTTCAAATAACTACAGTAAGAATTGTGAAATATTACAATTTCAAATAACTACAGTAAAAATGGTGAAATATTACAATTTCAAATAACTACAGTAAGAATTGTGAAATTACAATTTCAAATAACTACAGTAAGAATTGTGAAATATTACAATTTCAAATAACTACAGTAAAAATGGTGAAATATTACAATTTCAAATAACTACAGTAAGAATTGTGAAATATTACAATTTCAAATAACTACAGTAAAAATGGTGAAATATTACAATTTCAAATAACTACAGTAAAAATGGTGAAATATTACAATTTCAAATAACTACAGTAAAAATGGTGAAATATTACAATTTCAAATAACTACAGTAAAAATGGTGAAATATTACAATTTCAAATAACTACAGTAAAAATGGTGAAATATTACAATTTCAAATAACTACAGTAAGAATTGTGAAATATTACAATTTCAAATAACTACAGTAAAAATAGTGAAATATTACAATTTCAAACAACTACAGTAAAAATGGTGAAATATTACAATTTCAAATAACTACAGTAAGAATTGTGAAATTACAATTTCAAATAACTACAGTAAAAATGGTGAAATATTACAATTTCAAATAACTACAGTAAAAATGGTGAAATATTACAATTTCAAATAACTACAGTAAGAATTGTGAAATATTACAATTTCAAATAACTACAGTAAGAATTGTGAAATATTACAATTTCAAATAACTACAGTAAAAATGGTGAAATATTACAATTTCAAATAACTACAGTAAGAATTGTGAAATTACAATTTCAAATAACTACAGTAAGAATTGTGAAATATTACAATTTCAAATAACTACAGTAAAAATGGTGAAATATTACAATTTCAAATAACTACAGTAAGAATTGTGAAATATTACAATTTCAAATAACTACAGTAAAAATGGTGAAATATTACAATTTCAAATAACTACAGTAAGAATTGTGAAATATTACAATTTCAAATAACTACAGTAAAAATGGTGAAATATTACAATTTCAAATAACTACAGTAAAAATGGTGAAATATTACAATTTCAAATAACTACAGTAAAAATGGTGAAATATTACAATTTCAAATAACTACAGTAAAAATGGTGAAATATTACAATTTCAAATAACTACAGTAAAAATGGTGAAATATTACAATTTCAAATAACTACAGTAAAAATGGTGAAATATTACAATTTCAAATAACTACAGTAAGAATTGTGAAATATTACAATTTCAAATAACTACAGTAAAAATAGTGAAATATTACAATTTCAAACAACTACAGTAAAAATGGTGAAATATTACAATTTCAAACAACTACAGTAAAAATTGTGAAATAATACAATTTCAAATAACTACAGTAAAATTGAGAATTATTACAATTTAATTATTATTATTTTTCATAATTTCTGATTATTGTCAATTATAAACTGTTTAATATTTTTTTGGAAAGTGATGCATTTTATTTTTCAGGATTGATGATTTGATGAATAGAAAGTTCAAAAGAACAGCATTTATTTGAAATAGAATCTTTTGAATGTCTTGACTGTCACTTTTGATCAATTTAATGCATCTTTATGAATAAAAGTATTAATTAAGACTGGAGTAATGATGCTGAAAATTCAGCTTTGATCACAGGAATAAATTACACTTAACCATATATTCACATAGAAAATAGATTTTTAATTTTAATAATATTTCACAATTTTTACAGTATTTTCGATCAAATAAATGCAGAAGACACCGCTCACCTTTAGCGGCTCTGAGAGCGCGGAGCGGCTCGCGGCCGGCGGCTCTGATCTGTGGTGATGATGTCATATCGCCAGGCTTCTCCTCGTCCGGATCTAACGATCTGTTTGAGTAAACGAGTCTCTGACCGACCACACCGACACTCCCGTCAGACAGGCTCTTATCCTGCTGTGTCACGCCTGAGGCAAACACACACAGAGGTCACGTGACACACATGTGACGGCACGTATGCAGATGTGTGCTTCACATACGCACCTTGAGCTCCGAGGTCACGTCTTCCTGAGGCCGCTCGTGGTTTCTCAGCGGAGTTCACGGGGCTGCGGTCAGGAATGAGAATTAGCTCATGTGAAGCTGAACTGAACATGTTTATGGCGGGTGTTAGCGTCCGGTCTGACCTGCTCTTGGTGCCGCTGGGTGACGGGGGCGAGTACAGGCTGCTCAGGCCGCTCTCGCTCAGAGGGCTGGTGACGGACGGGGACGTCTGCTCCGGAGAATCAGGAACCAGCTCCAGCTTCACCGCCGAGTCCGGACTGTCTGGATCCGGTTCGGAGCCGCTCGCGCTGACTTTGGCCCTCTTCTTGGCCGCGCTGTTCCTCAGCGACCGCAAGGAGTTCAGCATCTGAAAGAAGACGAGGACAGATCAAGGTCACGGGCGGCTGGAATCAGTGCGGACACGCGGCAGAGCGTCACGCTCACCTCCTCGCGGTCCAGCGGCTCGTCCTCCGGCCCTCCTGCGCTGCTGACGGACAGATCCAGCCGCAGGTTCCTGTCCTGCTCTGACGAGGGTCTGCCGCCGGTCCGGCTCTGGCGGACAACACGAGGAGGCAGCGGAGAGCGCTTGCTGGAGCTCACCTCACCTGTGACATCATCAGAGGCGCTCGTTAGTTCAGCTCATGTGGGTTCGTTCATTTCCTGTGAGATGAAGAGCACTAACCGGCGATGTCGCTCCTGCGGTGAGGGCTGACGTCACGTCTGTTGGGCCACGTGCTGGACATGGACAGGGAGGGCTCGGCGTGGTTTCGGTGGGGGACGGCCGGGGTCAGCAGACTTCCTGCTAGAGCGGTCAGCGGGTACGAGGGCAGCAGGAACGAGCCCGGAGGTGTTGAGTTGGAGGGGAGGGAGAAGGTGCGCTCCACGCTGCCCGACAGGAAACGGCCGGTCTTCAAACCTGCGGGAGGAACAGGAAACACTGTGCTGTTCACAAGCTCGTTTCTGCCACGGAATAAAAACATACAAAATGTAATTGCGAGGTTACAGTAGTGGCCAAAAGGGATGTCCAGAGGGGATGTTTGTTTTTAACTCTTTCCCCGCCAGCGTTTTCGTAAAAAGTTACCAGTCACCTCCAGCATTTTTGATCATTTTCACAAAACTTTGTGCGTCAGCAATGCTTTTATCGCTTGTTTCTGCTGCTTCTTTGCCTGTGTTTGGATCTGGACTTTCAGAAGATGTGTAATAGCGCCCCCTAATGTATAACAGTGAAAACATAATGACCCGACAAGTTTGATCACACCATCAAAATATGAGGAAAATTTGGATATTTGCCTAATATTTTAAATATGAGGGAAGAACAAAACACTAAAGTTGGTTAAGGTATTTTTCTGATTAAATTATTAGGTAAAAAAGGCAAACTACAACTTCAGGTTTTATTTTACTCTAGAAAAACAATCCACAGAAAAACAAAATGCTGACAAGAAAAAGCAAACATAATCGGTCGTTAATATTTCATTAGTTCTTGTTGTTCATAATTTATTTGAATAATATTTTAATAATAGGGTGAAGATGTCAAATTTCCTTGGTTCCTGTAGATCTCAAAATTACTTTTTTCTCAGAACTTTGAGATATAAACATCCAATTGCCAGTTATAAAGTCATTAAAAAGTCACAATTAAATTTTTTATTCCATATTTTTCAGTGATAAATGACGCTTTTATCATCTAAATCTATTCAAAACATTTCTGTTAATTGAAATAAAGCTCAAATATAATAAAATATTAATATTAGATGAAAACCTTGAACTAAACAAAAATCAGAAATGATGCCCTGGCAACTCACTGAAATAAGTTTTGAAGAAAACTGAATTACTAACTGGACATACATAAAAAGTAAAACTGAAATAAAAATAAATTAAACTTAAATATTAATTAAAAAAAATAAAATTAATAAATTAAATAAAGAAATTAAATTACAGCTATTTCAAAATGTTAATAAAAACTGATATTACATGATTAACACTGGTCCCAATCTACTGCACAGAAACCTTTAATAAAATCCCATTAAACTGCCGTCTGATCATATGTATAAAGGCCTGGATGCTGATTGGTCGATCCAGTGGTGATGCAGTGAGAGCTCTGATGTTTTCAGGCTCATTTCATACGTTTATAGAGATAATAACAACTATAAAGATTAGTGTATGAAACGAGCGTGTTCTTCTGACAGTGCCGTCACCTTTCTCAGGCTCACTGGCTGTTTTGAAAATGTCTGGATCCGAATCCAAGCTTCCGCTGCGCCGCAGTCGACCCAGAGACCTGTGCGTCCGGCCCGGAGACTGAAGCGGTTCTGATGGACCTGGACCAGAACAGAAGACACTGGATCAGTGTGATAGTAGATAATCACGCCGCTCGCTTCATATAATCAGTTCAACAAGAGGATCTCTGGGAAATGAAGCCGGGTTCAGTACATTATGAGTGATGTGAGATCTTCAGTGGATTATATGCTGATTATGAAACTATATGCTATGAAAACATAGTGAATCATGGGAGTTCGTACTGTATTTGGCACCGGTGTCCTGACGGAGTCTCATGGTTGTGGATGGATCTTCACTGCAAACCTGCAGGAATAAACACACATTATCCCTGTGTTTCAGAATCACAATCCAAGTATGTGCGAGGAATGTGCTTTGGTATGCAGGAGCTTTAAAAAGAATTGAGAAATACAAAAGAACATAAATAGCATAAATAATACATAAATAAATAAGCCATAAAAAATAAATAAGTAGATGAATAAGTTTACAATCGATCGCTCTGAGATCTCATCTGACACACTCCATGAGATCAACAGAAGAACATTATCACAGTTTTAATCCATTATCATCTATAGACGACTCCACTGCAAAACATGATGTTCTTCCTCAGTGTTTCTGTCTCGTTTTCCAGCACAAATATCCAAACATTCTTAAATCAAGATACATTTACTGGAGAAGAGAAATTACTGAAGATAAGAAGAGAAGAGTGAGTTTGTGATTAAAACAAGAACAAATATCTGCCAATTTTAATTTATTTTTCTGACTCCATTGACAGATATTTGCTCTTGTTTTAATGACAAACTCACTCTTCTCTTCTTATCTTCAGTCATTTCTCTTCTCCAGTAAATGTATCTTGATTTAAGAATGTTTGGATATTTGTGCTGGAAAACTTCAGAAATCCTCCATGTGCTGCTGGTGTTTGTTAGTCTTCCAGTGTGTGAGTGTTGCTGGGAAACACTGCCGGATCACTGACACACACACTGGATCACGTCACGAGAACACAAACCACCTCCAGTGAGTCGCGGTTACATGTGTTAGTCCTTCACCTAATGATGTCGTTTCATACACGTCTCATTTCAGCTTCATATGCAGGAAATATCATTTAACATCAATTTAACCCTGACAATGTTTATTTTTTTAAAATGAAACAGACTTTTACATGATAAAAGAGTCTAAACTATCATTCAGACAACAGAAGCACTGGAGGAGATTGAATGACCACATGACTGAATTAAAGCAGACCTATAATTCCTCTTTCACAAGATGTAATATCAGTCTCTGGTGTCTCCAGAATGTGTGTGAAGTTTCAGCTCAAAATCCCCCACAGATCATTTATTATAGCTTGTCAAATTTGAGCAAAAACACGCCGTTTTTGTGTGTGTCCCTTTAAATGCAAATGAGCTGCTGCTCCAGAAGAGGGCGGAGCTTTAACAGCTCAACAACAACAAAGCTGGAGAATCTCACGCAGCCAAAATGATGAAAGTGTTCAGCCTTACATTGTTCAAACCGGAGTCGACACTGATGGAGAGACTCAGGAAGAAGTTACAACTTTTAGACGTTTCTGAATGGTTAGTGGATAAATTGATGTAGTTGCTGTGGAGTTGATTCAACTCATCCACTAGCATGTGCCGTCATGTTCATCTTTTGTGTTGAATTGACCCTTGTTTGTGGCGTAAAATGAGCAACACTCGACTACAACAACTCTTCCTCTTCTCTAAAGCAGCCCAACATGGCCCCGCCCCCTTTGTTGTGTGTTCTCAGGGGCGGGGTTTATGTAAATTTAGGGTCTGTGATGTCACTAACCCAGGAAGAAGCTCGTTGTAGTCCCTACCAGCAGTTGCGATTTGTGTAAAAGAAAATATCTCTCTTTGCATTGAACTTTGAGTGTCGTAACTTTGCAGATGTTGTTTATGATCAAACAGCAACATTACACAAAAGTCAAATCATAATCAACCACCCCTTTAAATCATGATGCTGATCTCATCACTCACCTGATCAGGTGACTTTCCGTTAGCCGTGAGGACCGATCGCTCCCAGGGCAGTTTGTTCTTCCCTTTTCCGGCGCTCACAATCCTCCTGTGCTGCGGAGCGTCATCTACGGGATCGGCGTCTGCGGCGCTACGCGAGCTGGAAACCCGTCCTCCGTTCATGACCCAGTCCAGATCGGCGCCGGAGCCCAGCTGAGGCAGACGTCTCTGTCCCGGTTTGGGCAGGATGAGCGCATACTCCACCGTGCCGTCGGCCGCCAGCCGAGGGAGGATGTGCCGCGCTCGCCGCGCCTGAACGGCGGCCATGAGGCCCTGCACGTCTCCCGTCAGCTCCACACGGTCCACGGCCTTCACGAGCGGCTGCTTCTTCCCGGTGTCCAGACAGTAGTCGAAGACGGCGAACAGCTCCAGAGCCGCGTGGCGCACCTTCCTCTTGCTGTCGGCGAGGGACGGGGCCACCTCCGAACACAGGCCGGCGATGTCGAAGTCCTTGCGCGGGTGCGTGAGCATGGCGGCCGTGATGATGTTGACGGCGTCCTCTCGAACCCTGGAGTTGCGGTGCCGGAGCTGAGCGACCACGAGCTCCAGCACGCGCTGCGGCGCCACCGTCCTCATCAGCTGCCTGAAGACGCTCATGTACTCGCGTCGGGTGACGTTACGGGAGTCTCCCAGCGCTCTGACGGTCACCGCCACGATCTCCTTGTAGTAGCGCTCCACATCGCCGTCCAGCTTCTCGATCAGCAGGTTGATGAGCTGTAAGGTGCCGTACAACACCTTGAAGTTGCTGTCGTCCAGAAGCTTGCGCAGAAACTGGATGAACTCCACTATGCTGCCGGAGGACACCTGCTGGAGGTCCAGATCCGTGAGGATGCTCTTCAGCTCCTCCACCCCGCGGGTCCGGTTCTGGTAGTTCTGCTGGTCCAGGAGCTGCTCGTGTAACTCCTGAGGAATCAATCCATAAATCATCATGGGTCAGAGTCCAGACGGAGCCGACGCGGGGGAATCTGTCATGATGATGAGGGACGCGAAGCCATCGCAGCGACAGACCTGAAGATGGGAAGAGTCACAGACGCCAGGAAAGCTTGAGGTGAATCATTACATTACGACTTTGATTTGAAGCAAAAAAAACGTTTAACGGCTTTACTGAGGGAAAGAACTACAATCCCATGATGCATTGCAAACAGCATAATCAAATTAAAAATAATGGAAAAATATAAAACTGCTCATTTAAAAATGTTGATTATATATAAAAACAATATATTTTTAAGTGTATTGCAAATATACTCAATTACGTCAATCACAGTGGGAGTGGGCGGAGCTAAAGAGCTTATTTTGCATGCTTTAGATTGTAGCGAGACTGATTGGTGGGATTTACTTGCAGCATCATGGGAAATGTAGTTTTTCACCACAAATTCTGCTGTTAAACATGATTATTTTAAAAATAAGTTGAAATAATGCGGACTGACGGATTTAACAGAAGCAAAAAACATCAATTAACAACTTTTAAAGGTTTATAAGTTATCATAAAAAAATCAATTTCCCTGTGGAGAAGTTTATTGCAAAATATGCATATACATACTCGATTATGTCAATCACAGTGGGAGTGGGCGGAGCTAATGAGCTATTTTGGCGTGCTTTGGTTGTAGCGACTCTCTGATTGGTGGGGTTTACTTGCAGCATCATGGGAAATGTAGTTTTTCACCACAAATTCTGTTTTTAAACATGATTATTTTAAAACTAAGTTGAAATAATGCAGGATGACGGATTTAACAGAAGCAAAAAAACATTGATTAACAACCTTTAAAAGGTTTATAAGTTAACATAAAACGTTAATATTTTAACTTCCAGAACCCAAATGTTTTCTAAATGTTCTCTGAACGTTCAAAATATCATTAAATGTTTTAAAAACGTTTTTTTCTTGGTTATGCGAGCACTAGATAAAACATTAAAGTAATGTTTCCTCTATTTGATCATTTTGCGAGTATTATGGAAACGTTACTTTTGAATGTTATCTGAAAAATTAGTAATGTTATGTAGTAACGTTTAAAAATCATTAGACTAATGTCTAACTAAAATGTTTCAGAAATATGTCACATGACTGATGAATAAGTGCTAACAACATTATTAAACATCAGATAACTCTGAATTATCATTCTATGAATGTTTGTTCCCCAGGTGAAAAAATACTCATGTTTTTGAACCATACTATAGTAAATTGTAGTATACTGTAATATTTACAACAATTTGTTAATGAATGCTACAACATACTGTAGTATTAACTATAGTGAACTGATAAACTGTTATAGTATACTTTAGTTTTTACTACAGTAAAGTGTAGTATAATATACCCTAAAGTTGTAGAAAACTTTGGGTAAAGTAATTTGTTTATATTACTATAGTTGTTATATTATCACAGCAACTATAGAATTACCACAATAAATTAATTCAAGTACTTTACTATAGTATGGTTCAAAAACACTATAGTATTTACTATAAATTACTATAGTATTTTTTCACATGGGTCGTCATTTCAACCTTTGATTGAAATAAATAACTTAAGAACTTTTTATTGTCCTCGAGGTGAGAAAGTGTCAGTCCATTGCTTCATATTTTAAAACATAACAAACAAATTCACACTCAGCTCTGAAAGACAACAGTGTGGCTGTAGAAGGTCATGTTGAGCTGAAGTGATGTTAAAATAGACAGCAGCTGCTGGGAAACATCACACTTTCAGCTCAATTTAACAGTAATGACGGATCTTCACATGAATATTCGGGAATTCCTGATGATCGTTCAGAAGGAGAACCACTTGTTGCTCTTCTACGGTGTTCACTCGTTCATTCATTCAGTCAGTTTTCATCCTCTGACTCGATATTCACCGTAATAACGAGTTTCTGAGGCGATTCTGCAATATTAATTATTCTCATTCATCATATCGGATTTGTTTGGTAGATTCGTTTGATGTTATTTTTTATCAAGTCGACACACATGACAGAATCCATTGATAATATACTATATAACACAATTTACAACACTGAACAACATTAAAATGATTGAAATGGCTGAAGTGTTTTAGTGAAAATCAAACCTGTTATTGCAGATCTAAATGACTCCGAACGACTCCCTTCCAGATTCGGTTTGATTCTCGATGTGATTCAGCCTGATTCGCTGAATCTGCTTTCTCTGCTCTGAATTTGTCTGATTTGGGTCTGATTTTCTCAGTTTTTCTGTCGGATTCTGATTTTCTCGCTGCTTCCATCACAACACACAACCAAAATGGCGCTGATGTCACAACCAGCCGCTGCCATGGTGACGCGGCCTCTGACCCCACAATGGATGGCTGGCGCGGTGCACTGTGGGAGGTGTAGTTCTTGAGAGTCACATGTACATGGTTCTTTTTGCACACAAAACCATTAGCATTTGTGCAACTGCGAAAGAAAATAATCAAAAATTGGACTAGAAAAACATCTTGTCTTTTTTGTTTGCCAGAAATTGGTTTTGCCTGGCTTCTATTATTAAAACCGGAGCCTGATATAAATTATATGATATCAGAAAGTACAGTATATGAGCGTACGGTAAGTGCAGTATATGAGCGTACAGTAAGAGCAGTATTTGAGTGTATAGTAAGAGCAGTATATGAGTGTACACTAAGAGCAGTATATGAGTGTATAGTAAGAGCAGTATGTGAGTGTACAGTAAGAGCAGTATGTGAGTGTACACTAAGAGCAGTATATGAGTGTATAGTAAGAGCAGTATTTGAGTGTACAGTAAGAGCAGTATGTGAGTGTATAGTAAGAGCAGTATGTGAGCGTACAGTGAGAGCAGTATATGAGTGTACACTAAGAGCAGTATATGAGTGTACACTAAGAGCAGTATATGAGTGTATAGTAAGAGCAGTATGTGAGTGTATAGTAAGAGCAGTATTTGAGTGTACAGTAAGAGCAGTATGTGAGTGTACACTAAGAGCAGTATATGAGTGTATAGTAAGAGCAGTATGTGAGTGTACAGTAAGAGCAGTATGTGAGTGTACACTAAGAGCAGTATATGAGTGTATAGTAAGAGCAGTATTTGAGTGTACAGTAAGAGCAGTATGTGAGTGTACACTAAGAGCAGTATATGAGTGTATAGTAAGAGCAGTATTTGAGTGTACAGTAAGAGTAGTATGTGAGTGTACACTAAGAGCAGTATATGAGTGTATAGTAAGAGCAGTATGTGAGTGTATAGTAAGAGCAGTATTTGAGTGTATAGTAAGAGCAGTATATGGGTGTACACTAAGAGCAGTATGTGAGTGTATAGTAAGAGCAGTATGTGAGTGTACAGTAAGAGCAGTATTTGAGTGTACAGTAAGAGCAGTATGTGAGTGTACACTAAGAGCAGTATATGAGTGTATAGTAAGAGCAGTATTTGAGTGTACAGTAAGAGTAGTATGTGAGTGTACACTAAGAGCAGTATATGAGTGTATAGTAAGAGCAGTATGTGAGTGTATAGTAAGAGCAGTATTTGAGTGTATAGTAAGAGCAGTATATGGGTGTACACTAAGAGCAGTATGTGAGTGTATAGTAAGAGCAGTATGTGAGTGTATAGTAAGAGCAGTATGTGAGTGTACAGTAAGAGCAGTATGTGAGTGTACAGTAAGAGCAGTATTTGAGTGTATAGTAAGAGCAGTATATGAGTGTACACTAAGAGCAGTATATGAGTGTATAGTAAGAGCAGTATGTGAGTGTACAGTAAGAGCAGTATGTGAGTGTACACTAAGAGCAGTATATGAGTGTATAGTAAGAGCAGTATGTGAGTGTACAGTAAGAGCAGTATGTGAGTGTACAGTAAGAGCAGTATGTGAGTGTACAGTAAGAGCAGTATTTGAGTGTATAGTAAGAGCAGTATATGAGTGTACACTAAGAGCAGTATATGAGTGTACACTAAGAGCAGTATATGAGTGTATAGTAAGAGCAGTATGTGAGTGTACAGTAAGAGCAGTATGTGAGTGTACAGTAAGAGCAGTATTTGAGTGTATAGTAAGAGCAGTATGTGAGTGTATAGTAAGAGCAGTATTTGAGTGTATAGTAAGAGCAGTATGTAAGTGTACACTAAGAGCAGTATATGAGTGTATAGTAAGAGCAGTATGTGAGTGTACAGTAAGAGCAGTATGTGAGTGTACACTAAGAGCAGTATGTGAGTGTATAGTAAGAGCAGTATATGAGTGTACACTAAGAGCAGTATATGAGTGTATAGTAAGAGCAGTATGTGAGTGTACAGTAAGAGCAGTATGTGAGTGTACAGTAAGAGCAGTATTTGAGTGTATAGTAAGAGCAGTATGTGAGTGTATAGTAAGAGCAGTATGTGAGTGTACAGTAAGAGCAGTATGTGAGTGTACAGTAAGAGCAGTATGTGAGTGTATAGTAAGAGCAGTATGTGAGTGTACAGTAAGAGCAGTATGTGAGTGTACAGTAAGAGCAGTATGTGAGTGTACAGTAAGAGCAGTATTTGAGTGTATAGTAAGAGCAGTATGTGAGTGTATAGTAAGAGCAGTATGTGAGTGTATAGTAAGAGCAGTATGTGAGTGTACAGTAAGAGCAGTATATGAGTGTATAGTAAGAGCAGTATGTGAGTGTACAGTAAGAGCAGTATGTGAGTGTACACTAAGAGCAGTATATGAGTGTATAGTAAGAGCAGTATGTGAGTGTACAGTAAGAGCAGTATGTGAGTGTACAGTAAGAGCAGTATGTGAGTGTACAGTAAGAGCAGTATATGAGTGTACAGTAAGAGCAGTATGTGAGTGTACAGTAAGAGCAGTATGTGAGTGTACAGTAAGAGCAGTATTTGAGTGTATAGTAAGAGCAGTATGTGAGTGTACAGTAAGAGCAGTATTTGAGTGTATAGTAAGAGCAGTATGTGAGTGTACAGTAAGAGCAGTATGTGAGTGTACAGTAAGAGCAGTATTTGAGTGTATAGTAAGAGCAGTATGTGAGTGTACACTAAGAGCAGTATATGAGTGTATAGTAAGAGCAGTATGTGAGTGTACAGTAAGAGCAGTATGTGAGTGTACAGTAAGAGCAGTATGTGAGTGTATAGTAAGAGCAGTATGTGAGTGTACAGTAAGAGCAGTATATGAGTGTACAGTAAGAGCAGTATGTGAGTGTATAGTAAGAGCAGTATTTGAGTGTATAGTAAGAGCAGTATATGAGTGTACACTAAGAGCAGTATATGAGTGTATAGTAAGAGCAGTATGTGAGTGTACAGTAAGAGCAGTATGTGAGTGTACAGTAAGAGCAGTATTTGAGTGTATAGTAAGAGCAGTATATGAGTGTACACTAAGAGCAGTATATGAGTGTATAGTAAGAGCAGTATGTGAGTGTACAGTAAGAGCAGTATGTGAGTGTACACTAAGAGCAGTATATGAGTGTATAGTAAGAGCAGTATGTGAGTGTATAGTAAGAGCAGTATGTGAGTGTACAGTAAGAGCAGTATGTGAGTGTATAGTAAGAGCAGTATTTGAGTGTATAGTAAGAGCAGTATATGAGCGTACAGTGAGAGCAGTATATGAGCGTACAGTGAGAGCAGTATATGAGCGTATAGTAAGAGCAGTATGTGAGTGTACAGTAAGAGCAGTATTTGAGTGTACAGTAAGAGCAGTATGTGAGTGTACAGTAAGAGCAGTATGTGAGTGTATAGTAAGAGCAGTATTTGAGTGTATAGTAAGAGCAGTATGTGAGTGTACACTAAGAGCAGTATTTGAGTGTATAGTAAGAGCAGTATGTGAGTGTATAGTAAGAGCAGTATTTGAGTGTATAGTAAGAGCAGTATGTGAGTGTATAGTAAGAGCAGTATGTGAGTGTATAGTAAGAGCAGTATGTGAGTGTACACTAAGAGCAGTATATGAGTGTATAGTAAGAGCAGTATGTGAGTGTACAGTAAGAGCAGTATGTGAGTGTACACTAAGAGCAGTATATGAGTGTATAGTAAGAGCAGTATGTGAGTGTACAGTAAGAGCAGTATGTGAGTGTACAGTAAGAGCAGTATGTGAGTGTACAGTAAGAGCAGTATGTGAGTGTACAGTAAGAGCAGTATTTGAGTGTATAGTAAGAGCAGTATATGGGTGTACACTAAGAGCAGTATGTGAGTGTATAGTAAGAGCAGTATGTGAGTGTATAGTAAGAGCAGTATGTGAGTGTACAGTAAGAGCAGTATGTGAGTGTACAGTAAGAGCAGTATTTGAGTGTATAGTAAGAGCAGTATGTGAGTGTACAGTAAGAGCAGTATGTGAGTGTATAGTAAGAGCAGTATGTGAGTGTACAGTAAGAGCAGTATGTGAGTGTACACTAAGAGCAGTATATGAGTGTATAGTAAGAGCAGTATGTGAGTGTACAGTAAGAGCAGTATGTGAGTGTACAGTAAGAGCAGTATGTGAGTGTACAGTAAGAGCAGTATTTGAGTGTATAGTAAGAGCATTATATGAGTGTACACTAAGAGCAGTATATGAGTGTATAGTAAGAGCAGTATGTGAGTGTACAGTAAGAGCAGTATGTGAGTGTACAGTAAGAGCAGTATGTGAGTGTACACTAAGAGCAGTATATGAGTGTATAGTAAGAGCAGTATGTGAGTGTACAGTAAGAGCAGTATGTGAGTGTACAGTAAGAGCAGTATGTGAGTGTACACTAAGAGCAGTATATGAGTGTATAGTAAGAGCAGTATGTGAGTGTACAGTAAGAGCAGTATGTGAGTGTACAGTAAGAGCAGTATTTGAGTGTATAGTAAGAGCAGTATATGAGTGTACACTAAGAGCAGTATATGAGTGTATAGTAAGAGCAGTATGTGAGTGTACAGTAAGAGCAGTATGTGAGTGTACACTAAGAGCAGTATATGAGTGTATAGTAAGAGCAGTATGTGAGTGTACAGTAAGAGCAGTATGTGAGTGTACAGTAAGAGCAGTATGTGAGTGTACAGTAAGAGCAGTATTTGAGTGTATAGTAAGAGCAGTATATGAGTGTACACTAAGAGCAGTATATGAGTGTACACTAAGAGCAGTATATGAGTGTATAGTAAGAGCAGTATGTGAGTGTACAGTAAGAGCAGTATGTGAGTGTACAGTAAGAGCAGTATTTGAGTGTATAGTAAGAGCAGTATGTGAGTGTACACTAAGAGCAGTATATTAGTGTATAGTAAGAGCAGTATATGAGTGTACAGTAAGAGCAGTATGTGAGTGTACACTAAGAGCAGTATTTGAGTGTATAGTAAGAGCAGTATGTGAGTGTATAGTAAGAGCAGTATTTGAGTGTATAGTAAGAGCAGTATGTGAGTGTACACTAAGAGCAGTATATGAGTGTATAGTAAGAGCAGTATGTGAGTGTACAGTAAGAGCAGTATGTGAGTGTACACTAAGAGCAGTATATGAGTGTATAGTAAGAGCAGTATGTGAGTGTACAGTAAGAGCAGTATGTGAGTGTACAGTAAGAGCAGTATGTGAGTGTATAGTAAGAGCAGTATTTGAGTGTATAGTAAGAGCATTATATGAGCGTACAGTGAGAGCAGTATATGAGCGTACAGTGAGAGCAGTATATGAGCGTACAGTGAGAGCAGTATATGAGCGTACAGTGAGAGCAGTATATGAGCGTACAGTGAGAGCAGTATATGAGCGTACAGTGAGAGCAGTATATGAGCGTACAGTGAGAGCAGTGAGAGCAGTATATAAGCGTACAGTGAGAGCAGTATATGAGCGTACAGTGAGAGCAGTATATGAGTGTACAGTGAGAGCAGTACAGTGAGAGCAGTATTTGAGTGTACAGTGAGAGCAGTATATGAGCGTACAGTGAGAGCAGTATTTGAGCGTACAGTGAGAGCAGTATATGAGCGTACAGTGAGAGCAGTATATGAGTGTACAGTGAGAGCAGTATTTGAGTGTACAGTGAGAGCAGTATTTGAGCGTACAGTGAGAGCAGTATATGAGCGTACAGTGAGAGCAGTATATGAGTGTACAGTGAGAGCAGTATTTGAGTGTACAGTGAGAGCAGTATTTGAGCGTACAGTGAGAGCAGTATTTGAGTGTACAGTGAGAGCAGTATATGAGCGTACAGTGAGAGCAGTATATGAGTGTACAGTGAGAGCAGTATATGAGCGTACAGTGAGAGCAGTATATGAGCGTACAGTGAGAGCAGTATATGAGCGTACAGTGAGAGCAGTATATGAGCGTACAGTGAGAGCAGTATATGAGCGTACAGTGAGAGCAGTATATGAGCGTACAGTGAGAGCAGTATATGAGTGTACAGTGAGAGCAGTATATGAGTGTACAGTAAGAGCAGTATATGAGTGTACAGTAAGAGCGGTATATGAGTGTACAGTAAGAGCAGTATATGAGTGTACAGTAAGAGCAGTATATGAGTGTATAGTAAGAGCAGTATGTGACCGTACAGTAAGAGCAGTATGTGAGTGTACATTAAGAGCAGTATTTGAGTGTATAATAAGAGCAGTATATGAGTTTATAGTAAGAGCAGTATATGAGTGTACAGTAAGAGCAGTATGTGAGTGTACAGTAAGAGCAGTATATGAGTGTATAGTAAGAGCAGTATATGAGTTTATAGTAAGAGCAGTATGTGAGTGTACACTAAGAGCAGTATATGAGTGTACAGTGAGAGCAGTATATGAGCGTACAGTGAGAGCAGTATATGAGCGTACAGTGAGAGCAGTATTTGAGTGTACAGTGAGAGCAGTATATGAGCGTACAGTGAGAGCAGTATATGAGCGTACAGTGAGAGCAGTATATGAGCGTACAGTGAGAGCAGTATTTGAGTGTACAGTGAGAGCAGTATATGAGCGTACAGTGAGAGCAGTATATGAGTGTACAGTGAGAGCAGTATATGAGTGTACAGTAAGAGCAGTATATGAGTGTATAGTAAGAGCAGTATATGAGTTTATAGTAAGAGCAGTATGTGAGTGTACAGTAAGAGCAGTATATGAGTGTATAGTAAGAGCAGTATGTGAGTGTATAGTAAGAGCAGTATGTGAGTGTACAGTAAGAGCAGTATATGAGTGTACACTAAGAGCAGTATGTTAGTGTACACTAAGAGCAGTATGTGAGTGTACAGTGAGAGCAGTATATGAGCGTACAGTGAGAGCAGTATATGAGCGTACAGTGAGAGCAGTATATGAGCGTACAGTGAGAGCAGTATATGAGCGTACAGTGAGAGCAGTATATGAGCGTACAGTGAGAGCAGTATATGAGCGTACAGTGAGAGCAGTATATGAGCGTACAGTGAGAGCAGTATATGAGTGTACAGTGAGAGCAGTATATGAGTGTACAGTGAGAGCAGTATATGAGCGTACAGTGAGAGCAGTATATGAGTGTACAGTGAGAGCAGTATATGAGCGTACAGTGAGAGCAGTATATGAGTGTACAGTGAGAGCAGTATATGAGCGTACAGTGAGAGCAGTATATGAGCGTACAGTGAGAGCAGTATATTTAGACATTTAGACATTTAGCAGACGCTTTTATCCAAAGCGACTTACAAATGAGAGTAGTAGAATCAATTAAATCAACATGAAAACAACAGTATGTAAGTGCTGAGTGAAGTCACAGTTATGTCAGTAAAGTGCTCATAGCGAATTTTTTTTTATTTATTTATTTTTTTATTTTTTTAAATAAATACACAGATAGGAGAAGAATATTAGTCAAGGTAAGTGCTACTACTACTGGGTCAAGTGCTGACGAAAAAGATACGTCTTTAGCATTTTTTTGAAAATGGCTAGAGACTCAGCTGCTCGGATAGAGTGTGGTAGGTCATTCGCTCAGTATATGAGCGTACAGTTAGAGCAGTATATGAGCGTACAGTGAGAGCAGTATATGAGCGTACAGTGAGAGCAGTATATGAGCGTACAGTGAGAGCAGTATATGAGCGTACAGTGAGAGCAGTATATGAGCGTACAGTGAGAGCAGTATATGAGCGTACAGTGAGAGCAGTGAGAGCAGTATATGAGCGTACAGTGAGAGCAGTATATGAGCGTACAGTGAGAGCAGTATATGAGTGTACAGTGAGAGCAGTACAGTGAGAGCAGTATATGAGCGTACAGTGAGAGCAGTATTTGAGTGTACAGTGAGAGCAGTATATGAGTGTACAGTGAGAGCAGTATTTGAGCGTACAGTGAGAGCAGTATTTGAGCGTACAGTGAGAGCAGTATATGAGCGTACATTGAGAGCAGTATATGAGTGTACAGTGAGAGCAGTATATGAGCGTACAGTGAGAGCAGTATATGAGCGTACAGTGAGAGCAGTATATGAGCGTACAGTGAGAGCAGTATATGAGCGTACAGTGAGTGCAGTATATGAGCGTACAGTGAGAGCAGTATATGAGTGTACAGTGAGAGCAGTATATGAGTGTACAGTGAGAGCAGTATATGAGTGTACAGTGAGAGCAGTATATGAGTGTACACTAAGAGCAGTATTTGAGTGTATAGTAAGAGCAGTATGTGACCGTACAGTAAGAGCAGTATGTGAGTGTACATTAAGAGCAGTATTTGAGTGTACAGTAAGAGCAGTATATGAGTGTATAGTAAGAGCAGTATATGAGTTTATAGTAAGAGCAGTATATGAGTGTACAGTAAGAGCAGTATGTGAGTGTACAGTAAGAGCAGTATATGAGTGTATAGTAAGAGCAGTATATGAGTTTATAGTAAGAGCAGTATGTGAGTGTACAGTGAGAGCAGTATGTGAGTGTACAGTAAGAGCAGTATGTGAGTGTACACTAAGAGCAGTATGTGAGTGTACACTAAGAGCAGTATGTGAGTGTACAGTAAGAGCAGTATGTGAGTGTACACTAAGAGCAGTATTTGAGTGTATAGTAAGAGCAGTATATGAGCGTACAGTGAGAGCAGTATATGAGTGTACAGTGAGAGCAGTATATGAGTGTACAGTGAGAGCAGTATATGAGCGTACAGTGAGAGCAGTATATGAGCGTACAGTGAGAGCAGTATTTGAGTGTACAGTGAGAGCAGTATATGAGTGTACAGTGAGAGCAGTATATGAGTGTATAGTAAGAGCAGTATATGAGTTTATAGTAAGAGCAGTATGTGAGTGTATAGTAAGAGCAGTATGTGAGTGTACAGTAAGAGCAGTATATGAGTGTACACTAAGAGCAGTATGTGAGTGTACACTAAGAGCAGTATGTGAGTGTACAGTAAGAGCAGTATGTGAGTGTACAGTGAGAGCAGTATGTGAGCGTACAGTGAGAGCAGTATATGAGCGTACAGTGAGAGCAGTATATGAGTGTACAGTGAGAGCAGTATATGAGTGTACAGTGAAAGCAGTACAGTGAGAGCAGTATTTGAGCGTACAGTGAGAGCAGTATTTGAGCGTACAGTGAGAGCAGTATATGAGCGTACAGTGAGAGCAGTATATGAGCGTACAGTGAGAGCAGTATTTGAGTGTACAGTGAGAGCAGTATTTGAGTGTACAGTGAGAGCAGTATTTGAGCGTACAGTGAGAGCAGTATATGAGCGTACAGTGAGAGCAGTATATGAGCGTACAGTGAGAGCAGTATTTGAGCGTACAGTGAGAGCAGTATTTGAGCGTACAGTGAGAGCAGTATATGAGCGTACAGTGAGAGCAGTATATGAGCGTACAGTGAGAGCAGTATATGAGCGTACAGTGAGAGCAGTATATGAGCGTACAGTGAGTGCAGTATATGAGCGTACAGTGAGAGCAGTATATGAGCGTACAGTGAGAGCAGTATATGAGTGTACAGTGAGAGCAGTATATGAGTGTTTGTGAGTGCAGTATATGAGCGTACAGTGAGAGCAGTATATGAGTTTACAGTGAGAGCAGTACAGTGAGAGCAGTATATGAGCGTACAGTGAGAGCAGTATATGAGCGTACAGTGAGAGCAGTATTTGAGTGTACAGTGAGAGCAGTATTTGAGTGTACAGTGAGAGCAGTATTTGAGCGTACAGTGAGAGCAGTATATGAGCGTACAGTGAGAGCAGTATATGAGCGTACAGTGAGAGCAGTATATGAGCGTACAGTGAGAGCAGTATATGAGCGTACAGTGAGAGCAGTATATGAGCGTACAGTGAGAGCAGTATATGAGCGTACAGTGAGAGCAGTATATGAGCGTACAGTGAGAGCAGTATATGAGCGTACAGTGAGAGCAGTATATGAGCGTACAGTGAGAGCAGTATATGAGCGTACAGTGAGAGCAGTATATGAGCGTACAGTGAGAGCAGTATATGAGCGTACAGTGAGAGCAGTATATGAGCGTACAGTGAGAGCAGTATATGAGCGTACAGTGAGAGCAGTATATGAGCGTACAGTGAGAGCAGTATATGAGCGTACAGTGAGAGCAGTATATGAGCGTACAGTGAGAGCAGTATATGAGCGTACAGTGAGAGCAGTATATGAGCGTACAGTGAGAGCAGTATATGAGCGTACAGTGAGAGCAGTATATGAGCGTACAGTGAGAGCAGTATATGAGCGTACAGTGAGAGCAGTATATGAGTGTACAGTGAGAGCAGTATATGAGCGTACAGTGAGAGCAGTATATGAGTGTACAGTGAGAGCAGTATATGAGTGTACAGTGAGAGCAGTATATGAGTGTACAGTGAGAGCAGTATATGAGTGTACAGTGAGAGCAGTATATGAGTGTACAGTGAGAGCAGTATATGAGTGTACAGTGAGAGCAGTATATGAGTGTACAGTGAGAGCAGTATATGAGTGTACAGTGAGAGCAGTATATGAGTGTACAGTGAGAGCAGTATATGAGTGTACAGTGAGAGCAGTATATGAGTGTACAGTGAGAGCAGTATATGAGTGTACAGTGAGAGCAGTATATGAGCGTACAGTGAGAGCAGTATATGAGTGTACAGTGAGAGCAGTATTTGAGTGTACAGTGAGAGCAGTATATGAGTGTACAGTGAGAGCAGTATTTGAGTGTACAGTGAGAGCAGTATATGAGTGTACAGTGAGAGCAGTATTTGAGTGTACAGTGAGAGCAGTATATGAGTGTACAGTGAGAGCAGTATTTGAGTGTACAGTGAGAGCAGTATATGAGCGTACAGTGAGAGCAGTATATGAGTGTTTGTGAGTGCAGTATATGAGTGTACAGTGAGAGCAGTATATGAGTGTACAGTGAGAGCAGTATATGAGCGTACAGTGAGAGCAGTATATGAGCGTACAGTGAGAGCAGTATATGAGCGTACAGTGAGAGCAGTATATGAGTGTACAGTGAGAGCAGTATATGAGTGTACAGTGAGAGCAGTATTTGAGTGTACAGTGAGAGCAGTATATGAGCGTACAGTGAGAGCAGTATATGAGCGTACAGTGAGAGCAGTATATGAGCGTACAGTGAGAGCAGTATATGAGCGTACAGTGAGAGCAGTATATGAGTGTACAGTGAGAGCAGTATATGAGCGTACAGTGAGAGCAGTATATGAGCGTACAGTGAGAGCAGTATATGAGCGTACAGTGAGAGCAGTATATGAGCGTACAGTGAGAGCAGTATATGAGCGTACAGTGAGAGCAGTATATGAGCGTACAGTGAGAGCAGTATTTGAGTGTACAGTGAGAGCAGTATATGAGCGTACAGTGAGAGCAGTATATGAGTGTTTGTGAGTGCAGTATATGAGTGTACAGTGAGAGCAGTATATGAGTGTACAGTGAGAGCAGTATATTAGTGTTTGTGAGTGCAGTATATTAGTGTACAGTGAGAGCAGTATATGAGCGTACAGTGAGAGCAGTATATGAGCGTACAGTGAGAGCAGTATTTGAGCGTACAGTGAGAGCAGTATTTGAGTGTACAGTGAGAGCAGTATATGAGCGTACAGTGAGAGCAGTATATGAGTGTTTGTGAGTGCAGTATATGAGTGTACAGTGAGAGCAGTATATTAGTGTTTGTGAGTGCAGTATATTAGTGTACAGTGAGAGCAGTATTTGAGTGTACAGTGAGTGCAGTATATGAGTGTACAGTGAGAGCAGTATATTAGTGTTTGTGAGTGCAGTATATTAGTGTACAGTGAGAGCAGTATTTGAGTGTACAGTGAGTGCAGTATATGAGTGTACAGTGAGAGCAGTATATTAGTGTTTGTGAGTGCAGTATATTAGTGTACAGTGAGAGCAGTATATTAGTGTTTGTGAGTGCAGTATATTAGTGTACAGTGAGTGCAGTATATGAGTGTACAGTGAGTGCAGTATATGAGTGTACAGTGAGAGCAGTATATGAGTGTTTGTGAGTGCAGTATATGAGTGTACAGTGAGAGCAGTATATTAGTGTTTGTGAGTGCAGTATATTAGTGTACAGTGAGAGCAGTATTTGAGTGTACAGTGAGAGCAGTATATGAGCGTACAGTGAGTGCAGTATATGAGCGTACAGTGAGAGCAGTATATGAGCGTACAGTGAGAGCAGTATATGAGCGTACAGTGAGAGCAGTATATGAGCGTACAGTGAGAGCAGTATATGAGCGTACAGTGAGAGCAGTATATGAGCGTACAGTGAGAGCAGTATATGAGCGTACAGTGAGAGCAGTATATGAGCGTACAGTGAGAGCAGTATTTGAGCGTACAGTGAGAGCAGTATATGAGTGTACAGTGAGAGCAGTGAGAGCAGTATATGAGTGTACAGTGAGTGCAGTATATTAGTGTTTGTGAGTGCAGTATATTAGTGTACAGTGAGAGCAGTATTTGAGTGTACAGTGAGTGCAGTATATGAGTGTACAGTGAGTGCAGTATATGAGTGTACAGTGAGAGCAGTATATGAGCGTACAGTGAGAGCAGTATATGAGCGTACAGTGAGAGCAGTATATGAGTGTACAGTGAGAGCAGTATATGAGCGTACAGTGAGAGCAGTATATGAGCGTACAGTGAGAGCAGTATATGAGCGTACAGTGAGAGCAGTATATGAGCGTACAGTGAGAGCAGTATATGAGCGTACAGTGAGAGCAGTATATGAGCGTACAGTGAGAGCAGTATATGAGCGTACAGTGAGAGCAGTATATGAGCGTACAGTGAGAGCAGTATATGAGCGTACAGTGAGAGCAGTATATGAGCGTACAGTGAGAGCAGTATATGAGCGTACAGTGAGAGCAGTATATGAGCGTACAGTGAGAGCAGTATATGAGCGTACAGTGAGAGCAGTATATGAGCGTACAGTGAGAGCAGTATATGAGCGTACAGTGAGAGCAGTATATGAGCGTACAGTGAGAGCAGTATATGAGCGTACAGTGAGAGCAGTATTTGAGCGTACAGTGAGAGCAGTATTTGAGTGTACAGTGAGAGCAGTATATGAGCGTACAGTGAGTGCAGTATATGAGTGTACAGTGAGAGCAGTATATGAGTGTTTGTGAGTGCAGTATATGAGTGTACAGTGAGTGCAGTATATGAGTGTTTGTGAGTGCAGTATTTGAGTGTACAGTGAGAGCAGTATATGAGTGTACAGTGAGTGCAGTATTTGAGTGTACAGTGAGAGCAGTATATGAGTGTTTGTGAGTGCAGTATTTGAGTGTACAGTGAGAGCAGTATATGAGTGTACAGTGAGTGCAGTATTTGAGTGTACAGTGAGAGCAGTATATGAGTGTACAGTGAGTGCAGTATTTGAGTGTACAGTGAGAGCAGTATATGAGTGTTTGTGAGTGCAGTAGGGTGACTGGGTGTGTTAATGAATCCCTCGCTCTCTCATTCATGTCTATTTTAAGCTCCATCAGTGTCGCATCAGAGAGCAGCTCCAGGGCAACACACACACACACACACACACACACACACACACACACACACACACACACACACACACACACACACACACAAAGACAAAGACAATTTTCTCCACCTGATATTCACAGAGGTGTCATTTCAAGAGAGGTTAATTTAAAAACAAGATCTTATTTAAAAGAGCAGACGGTATTTGGAGGTTTTATTTTGCTCTGCTCGTTGATTTCCCGGAAGTGACGCATGCGCTGATTTGTGTTTGTTTTCCTGACAGTCGCGGCCGTGTTGCGCTTCAAACTGCCAGAAATCAGCCAGACATTCAGGTAAACATTGACTAAACACTTTATTACTGCACTTTACAGCATGAAATAAACGCGAAGACGGTGTAAATGAGCGCTAAACGCCGCTGTGCTCAGCTCGAGATGCGGATGCTAATGTTAGCATAGAAAGAACAGCTTTATTTATTCATATCAGCTGATTCATGTCAGACGAAGATGATTTTCATGTCCGAATATGACTGTGATCTGTGATGTTTTCACTTAATACACCTGATGTGATTTCTGCTGCTCGGAGATCTGAATGGATGTGTGTCAAATCTAGTGAGCTGCTGCTGCTGCTGCCTACCCAGGGCGCATGTTTGTCTTCACAGGGAGCATTCGAAATAAATCATGCTTTAGCAAATCGTATTTATCACATAAAATGTCTCTGTTATGACAAAAAAAACAATATTATGACATAAAGAGTTGAAATTATGACAAAGTCAATAAAATGATATGAGTCATATGAGATACAGAGTCATAACTATGACGTAAAAAGTAAATATTATGACAATATTATGACAAAAAGTCAAAATTATGGCATTAAAAGTTAAAATTATGACATAAAAAGCCAATATTATGATTAAAAAGTCGAAATTATGACTGTCAGATAAAAAAATGTGACATTATGAGATAAAATGTCATAATTACGACTTGATGAAATGATTTACAAAAGCATGATTTGGCATTTGTGTGTTGAGCTGCATGTCTAGACAGCATCATGTTCAGCAGTTAGGGTGTGCTGTCTATGTAGGCGTCAAGGGCGCACTTCTGATGGACAGAGGCTCGATTCAGAGAGAGATTTGAACACTTTGATATCATTGATCTGAGCGGATGTTTGATGATGTCACGGCTTCCCATTTCAATTCACGTACTTTGCTGTGTTCACTTTCAGTACTGCCAAAGCTTTATACACTAAACAAGTAAAGACGAGAAGAATTTTCAGTAACTCCACACTCATTAGATAATGCATTAGTTAAAGGTGCAATATGTAATATTTTTGCAGTTAAATATCCAAAAAGCCAGTGTTATATATTTTGTTCACTTGAGTACTTACAATATCCCAAATGTTTGCAACTATTTGTAAATCGTGAGAAAATACGGGACGTGTGAGGAGTCGCCTGTCAATGGCGTCATACCCGCGTTACCCTCGGTTTCTGGTGTTATTTTGAAGAAACCATGGAAACACCAAAGACGCTTTAATATTTACATGTTTTAATAGACAAGGGAACAACTGTTTGATATATTTATAGACAGAAAACTAATTATTGTTATATAGCTCAACACGTTTAGTCTTATTGTTTAAATCTAATTTTCTTGATTTTTTTTGCGAGTCTCATGCTTTACCATGCCTCAGAGAAAAACACTATTGTGTGAAGTAGCTAACATAGCATAATCAGATGCAGCTTTATTTTTAGTAACAGTAATACAGCATTTTCTACATCATACAATACGTTTTAAAATTAATTGCATGCCATTTATCAACACAATCATCCAGCATTTAATATGATATTGTAAAATGGATCTATGTTACTGCAGTGTGTAACAGTGTCTCACCGCAGCCACCGAGCGAACGCACAGAGTAACGTTATAACATCATTTTCAACACTCTCAAATGTATCTAATATGATAAACAGAGCTGCGTTTCCTCATACTCATGACCGGAAAAGCGGAAGCGGCGACTGTGTCATAATAAAAGTCCCGCTGCTCGTGAGGCGTGTGTTGATCAATCGCTCCAGCTCCTCGTTCAGCTCCACAACACTCGCTCCTGCTCTGCTTCACACTACAGTAACGTTAATAATCACATCCATGAACATGATTTCTTCCAGAGTCCAATCCCTATTCTTTTCCACTGTCCGTTGCGATGAAGACCACATGTCCCAAGATTCCGCGCTCAAACCAAGCTATGCCTTTGCAACTTTAACATAAACTATCTATGGGCAATGTATTTTTACTGCATTTATAAACCTTTAATAATATTAGTTAATAAAAATATTCACAGTGTTGTTAGTTCACTAATGTTAACAGATTACTTAAGGTTAATAAATGCTTTAGAAGTGTTGTTCATAAGGATGTGCAGCTGAAAAATGATAGTTTTGGGTAAATGTTTTACACAGTTTGAGGAATTGTTGAAGTGTTTTTCTCTTGATCACTGACTTCAGATGCGGTATAGTCTCCCGACTGCTGATGTTTGTCACATCGGCTGTTCTTTAGGGAGTCAAATGTCCCTGAAGAACTGAAGAAAGCTCTCGTGACTCCTTTGAACTCTCTGATTCTGTTCTTCACACTCTTGCGCAGTGACTGACACACTCTTAAGATCTTGTTATAAATAAAATAAAGAGTGAAACGAAATGTGACCTTATGTTCTCAAGCTGTTTATTGACGTCTCTGCGGTTGAAACACTGATTGATCGATTACATGAGACATGATTCATTTCAGTAAGTTGTTCTGAATCTTTCAGCATTCCTTCTGATGTTCATTCATGTTTATTTGGTGCCGTAACTAGTAGTAAAGAGAGGAGATGATCGCTTCACACATTATAGAGACACAAAAACACATTTATTGACAGAATTTGAGAATAAGTATCAAAGCTTATTGTGTTTATTGGATGACAGGCGCTACAAATAATGTTTAGTGCATCAATATCACTTCCTCAAAATGAGAATTGATTAAGCAGTTAAGCGCTGAGCTAATCTAGCCAGGTTTTGTGTGTTCGTCAGATGGACCAGTCGGCGAAGTCGTACATGTTTGCGAGTCTGACGCGGCCTCACTCCGAGCAGCTCCTGCAGGGTCTGCAGCTCCTGCGACAGGACCATGAGCTCTGCGACATCGTGCTGCGGGTGGGAGACGCCAAGATTCACGCGCACAAGGTGGTGCTGGCCAGCATTAGCCCGTACTTCAAGGCCATGTTCACCGGCAACCTGTCTGAGAAAGAGACGTCAGAGGTGGAGTTCCAGTGCGTCGATGAAGCCGCGCTCAAGGTGAGCAGCGTCTGTTTCATATCTGTTTACTGTGATTACAAAAGATGAAATAATACTTGATGTTCTTCTGGGTGAATCTCTGAACACCTGTCAAGATCATGTTCAAATCGTGTTTTACGGCAAAATCACAAATAATGTTATGCTTAAATAAAATAAAGCCAAAATTTAGTACTTTTTTTTTTTCCCCAATTCTGATTGATGTAATGCATAAAACATACATTTAAATTATGAAAACATATTTAAAACAAAATAGTATCAACAGTACTAATATATATATATATATATATATATATATATATATATATATATATATATTGCAAGTAAATCACACATTAAATTTGGCTGAGAAATTACCCCCAAAAGATAATTTAAAGTCATTATTGTGTTAAATGACAGAAGCATCAAATAGACATTACAAATATGACATTTAAATTAAATTATTATTTCATATTAATACCCCTAAATAAGAATCTAAAACTGATGGATGTTGATAAATATCTAAAGTAATTGAGTCATTCATTTATTAGATTCATTCAAAGGGCTATATATATATATATATATAAAATTACATATACTATATGTAAATGTATGTAATTGTAATTATATATTATATAGTTATATATGTATAATTATATAGTATAGTATAAATTGTGAAATATATGTACACAATTGTAGTATTTGCTAAATTAATTTGATATATATATATATGACCATTTGCCTAATATATAATATACCAGTCAAAAGTTCATTTTTTAATGAAATTTTTAATGAATTTTTTAAAGAAGTCTCTTCTGCTCATCAAGCCTGCATTTATTTGATAAAAAATACAGTAAATTAAAATAAAATAAAAAAACAGTAATATTGTGTAATATTTTGTTCAGTTTTAATACACTTATAACTTATTTATTTCTGTGATTTATTATCAAAATGCTGTTTTGCTTTTGTTTTTTTACTTTTTATTCATCAAAGAATCATGAAAAAAATATCACAGGTTCCAAAAAAATAAAAGCAGCACAACTGTTTCCAACATTGATAATAAATCAGCATATCAGAATGATTTCTGAAGGATCATGTGACATTGATTTTGATTTTGAGGAGACATGTGACCCTGTAGAGCCATCAGTCAGTCACACTGTTGATGGAGTGTTTTTTAGTTAACCGTGACGTTTCCGTCTCTCCATCAGGCCATAGTGGAGTACGCTTACACAGGAACAGTCTTCATCTCACAGGAAACGGTGGAGTCTCTACTTCCTGCCGCCAACCTCCTGCAGGTCAAGCTGGTTCTGAAAGAGTGCTGCAGCTTCCTGGAGAGCCAGCTGGACGCCGGCAACTGCATCGGGATCTCGCGCTTCGCCGAAACCTACGGCTGCCACGATCTGTGCCTAGCGGCCACCAAGTTCATCTGCCAAAACTTCGAGGAGGTGTGTCAGACGGAGGAGTTCTTCGAGCTGACGCGGGCCGAGCTGGACGAGATCGTCTCCAACGACTGCCTGAACGTGGTGACGGAGGAGACGGTGTTCTACGCCCTGGAGTCATGGATCAAATACGACCTGACGGAGCGGCAGCAGTATCTGGCGCAGCTCCTGCACTGCGTACGGCTGCCGCTGCTGAGCGTCAAGTTCCTCACGCGGCTCTACGAAGCCAATCACCTGATCCGAGACGACCACGCCTGCAAACACCTGCTCAACGAGGCCCTCAAGTATCACTTCATGCCTGAACACCGGCTCTCCTACCAGACGGTGCTGTCCACACGGCCGCGCTGCGCTCCCAAAGTCCTGCTGGCGGTCGGGGGCAAAGCCGGGCTGTTCGCCACGCTGGAAAGGTGAACGAGTTACAAAATTTGACCATTTAATTGTGACCATTTAATATTTGACTGTTTAATTAGGAAAAAATTAATTCTCCAATAATGATTGTGATTCTGTCTGGCGATTCTGGATCTATTCTGAAAACTTTGGATTTAGTTTTTACCGCGTATGTGTGATAGCACTTGTGTGCACTAGAGACGGCTGTATGATGCCTGCTGCCAATCACACACAAACACACACACACACACACACAAACACACACACACACACACACACACACACACACACATGTTTGTTTTTGTGAATTGTGGGGACTTTCCATAGACTTCAATGCATTTTACACTGAACAAACTGTACATTCTATCCCCCTACCCTGCCCCTACCCCTAAACCTAACCCTCACAGGAAACTGTGCAAACTTTTACTTTTTCACAAAAACTCATTCTATATGATTTATAAACCCATTTACATTGTGGGGACCGCTGGCTGGTCCCCACGATGTAGGTGAACTCAGGTTTATATTACATCATGGGGACATTTGGTCCCCACAATGTAATATAAACAAAAGCACACACACACACACACACACACACACACGCACAAAACCATCAGACAAGTATATAGACTTCCATTAAGTTAGGAAATGATGAAGTGAATTACAAGTCTGTGTGTTCTGTGAGAAACGCAGGCTTTTGCTCAACTCTTATAATGCGCCAGTATCTCAGTGTTAATATTAGACACACGAAACTCACTTACTGACTGACGGCTGCTTTCAAACACTCACACGCGCTTTGAGCTGTTTCAATTTTATTTCATAAATGACAAATCTTGCAACATTCAGTTATTAAAATAAACTGAACCAACATTGAACTGAATTGAATCAACATTTAACTGATTAGAAATCAACAGCATTGAATCAACATTCAACCAAATTGAAGCAACATTTAACTAAATTGAATCAACATTGAACTGAGTTAAATCAACATTGAACGAATTAAATCTACATTTAAATTGAATCAACATTGAACCAAATTGAATCAACATTGAACTGAATTGAATCAACATTGAACTGAGTTGAATCAACATTGAACTGAGTTGAATCAACATTGAACTGAGTTGAATCAACATTGAACTGAGTTGAATCAACATTGAACTGAGTTGAATCAACATTGAACTGAGTTGAATCAACATTGAACTGAGTTGAATCAACATTGAACTGAGTTGAATCAACATTGAACTGAGTTGAATCAACATTGAACTGAGTTGAATCAACATTGAACTGAGTTGAATCAACATTGAACTGAGTTGAATCCACATTGAACTGAGTTGAATCCACATTGAACTGAATTGAATCCACATTGAACTGAATCGAATCCACATTGAACTGAATCGAATCAACATTGAACTGAATCGAATCAACATTGAACCGAATTGAATCAACATTGAACCGAATTGAATCAACATTGAACTAAATTGAATCAGCACTGAACAAATTAAATCTACATTTAAAATGAATCAACATTGAATCAAATTGAAATCCACATTGAACTGAATTGAATCAACATTGAACTGAATTGAATCAACATTGAACTGAATTGAACTGAATTGAATCAACATTGAACTGAATTGAATCAACATTGAACTGAATTGAATCAGCACTGAACCGAATTGAATCAACATTGAACTGAATTGAATCAACATTGAACCGAATTGAATCAACATTGAACTGAATTGAATCAACATTGAACTGAATTGAATCAGCACTGAACAAATTAAATCTACATTTAAAATGAATCAACATTGAATCAAATTGAAATCCACATTTAACTGAATTGAATCAACATTGAACTGAATTGAATCAACATTGAACTGAATTGAATCAACATTGAACTGAATTGAATCAACACTGAACCGAATTGAATCAACATTGAACTGAATTGAATCAACATTGAACCGAATTGAATCAATATTGAACTGAATTGAATCAACATTGAACAAATTAAATCTACATTTAAAATGAATCAACATTGAAACAAATTGAAATCCACATTTAACTAAATTAAATCAACATTGAACTGAATTGAATCAACATTCAACTGAATTGAATCAGCATTGAACCGAATTGAATCAACATTGAACCAAATTGAATCAGCACTGAATTGAATCAACATTGAACCGAATTGAATCAACATTTAACTAAATTGAATCAACATTGAATTTTAATTGAATCAACATTGAATGAATCAATCAATCAACAAAGACAATAATGTCATTATTTAGTTCAGTTCAGTGTTGATTGAGTTCAGTGTGTAAAGTTCATCTATTATGAAAAAACAAGTTCAATTTCAGCAGTAAAGCAGCTCTACTGAAGACAATAGAGTCATTATTCAGGTCAATTCAGCTCAAGTTTTGTTCTCATCTGATAGTGTCAGTGCAGTCAAACCAACAATATGACTGAATATCAAGTTTCTGAAACAATTTTTGGAATTCCCACCCCTAACGTTGATTGATTCTTTATTGAGTTTTAATAAGCTGAACTGATGCAGTTTTGCACATGATGACTGTGTGTGTGTGTGTGTGTCAGTATGGAGATGTACTTCCCGCAGACGGACTCATGGATCGGACTGGCTCCGCTCACCGTGCCGCGTTATGAGTTCGGCGTGGCCGTCCTGGAGCAGAAGGTGTATGTGGTGGGCGGCATCGCCACGCACATGCGGCAGGGCATCAGCTACCGGCGGCACGAGAGCACCGTGGAGAGATGGGACCCCGACAGCAACACGTGGTCGTCGGTGGAGCACATGGCCGAATGCAGGAGCACGCTGGGTGTGGTGGTGTTAGCGGGGGAGCTGTATGCGCTCGGCGGCTACGACGGCCAGTACTACCTGCAGTCTGTAGAGAAATACGTGCCCAAGGTGAAGGAGTGGCAGCCCGTGGCGCCCATGACCAAATCACGCAGCTGCTTCGCCACCGCTGTGCTGGACGGGATGATCTACGCCATCGGCGGCTACGGCCCTGCACACATGAACAGGTACGGCAGCGCTGCATTCTGGTTGTTAGTTTTAAGTTAAGATTTATTTCATTTCAGTAATTAGAGTTGGTGTTATCACTAACTAAAGTATAGCTGCAAGCAACAATTACGGGGTCAAACCGAATAAGGACAGAAAAGGAAATATTTGTGGGCATCTGTGATCATGAGGTTAGGATAAAGCTTTTTAAATCAGCACTTATAATAGCATGGTTTATAACTTCTGAGCAGTAGGTGGTGCCATGACGAAATTCTGCATGCACCCTCAATTCATGCCTGTAATGACCAAGTTTAGTGTCAATACACTGAATCATTGTGAAGGTACTGCATCAAATCCATTTTTGCGTGCTCGCCTTCAAATTCATTGACGCGCTATACAAGAACGGATTGGCCAAACAAAAATCTTTTTTTAATAACTTTTTGCCTGAAGTGTGAGTAGATGCTACATACCAAATGTTGTGCAAATTGGACAAACACTCTAGGAGGAGTTCGAAAAAGTAGGAAAATTCAAAATGGCGGAAAAATTTTCATGAAGGAAATGATGTCATAGGGTGCATTACATGGAATCAGAGGAAAAAGAATTTTGTTTTTAGGACTTAGAGATAAAAAGTTATGAGCATAAACATGAGTGAACTGTTGGTGGCGCTAGAGGGTTTGAGGTGGAGACTCCAAATTTGCTATAGTAACGTTTCAGACTGTCCTCTATCAGTGTGCCAAATTTCATAACCTTTTACCATACGGTGCTATTTTGAAACATTATGAAATATGAACTACAATGTGCTTTTAATATACTATCTCTGCATTTTAAAAATGTATTTAGATGCCACTTATCGTACATTTGAACCCATAGTGTACTTCAAGTAGTAGCTAAATATATTTTTTAAATACAGAGATAGAATATTAAAAGCACATTTTAGTTCATATTTCATTTTTAGTAAATTAAGAACAAAATTAGTGCATGAAAATAGAGCACTTTAAGTATATTATAGAAATGTACTTTTTTTTCACCTGGGAAGAGCGGAAGAATAATATATATTTCAAATTTCTGTTTAGTAAGTTGAAGTACTAAAATTATTAAAACTAAAACAAAAAAGAATAAAAATCAAAGACATATTAAATCTTATAAAACCAACAAAACACAATACAGTTACTAAAACTTTAAGAAAAATTAAAACAAAAATTCAAAATATTAATAAATATTAATGGTACTATAACAACGGTTGGTATATTAGCAGAAACACTTGAGTTCAAAGCCTTGTTTCTTATGTAACTACTGAATGAATTTAATTGTGACATTTATTTTAATAGTTCCGTGTTGAGTCAGGTTTGGTTTAGTCAGTGGCTCATGGGACGGTTCTGGTGTTGTCGTTGTGTTTCCATGAGCGCCGTCCCTCGAGAGATGCGTTTCGGCGGAATCGTCTCTCCAAACACACGTGTTCAGGCTGGAAAGAACACAGACTCATGGGACGCTGTCATGGTTTCATCTGTTTCAAACTTTATTTGTCTGGTCATTAATGTCAGGCAGGATTGAGTTAAATTCATGATGTTTGTTTCAGTGTGGAGAGATACGATCCAAGCAAAGACTCATGGGATATGGTGGCGCCCATGGCCGATAAGCGCATCAACTTCGGAGTGGGCGTGATGCTGGGCTTTATCTTCGTCGTCGGCGGACACAACGGTGTCTCTCATTTATCCAGCATTGAGCGATACGATCCGCATCAGAACCAGTGGACGGCGTGTCGGCCCATGAACGAGCCGCGCACAGGTGAGAGCGAAGAACCTGATCGTAACAAATACAGTGTGCTTTTGAGCATCATGAATATAAGGGCAAAAACAATATAAAAGAGCAACTATTCTGGTTTATTCCATGTTCATCTTGAGCATGAAAAAGCTCTGCAGAAGACAGTATTGTGATTATTGACGTGTGTGTGTGTGTGTTTCTGCAGGCGTGGGCTCGGCCGTGGTTGATAACTACCTCTACGTGGTCGGCGGTCACTCGGGATCCTCGTACCTGAACACGGTGCAGCGCTACGACCCCATCACGGACAGCTGGCACGACTCCAGCGGAATGATGTACTGCCGCTGTAACTTCGGCCTCACTGCCCTTTGACCCTGGGCGCACGGATGACGCTCTGTCAGAGACCGCGAGGGGAAGGATGGGGTTCATTTCTGGAGTGTGTTTCTCGCTCACCCGGTGACGTTTGCTCCACGCCGGCACACGGACGTGGAGCGCCGCGGCTCACGGCCGTCACTGAAGCACGGATGAACACGCGAGGGCCGAGAGCCTTCCACAAACCCGCGGAGGACGCGGAAGCCTCGAGCTCTTTCCCCTTTACATTTCAAGGCTTCTCATGAGGGACGCACATGGATGTGTGTGTGATGCATGAGTGGAATCAGCGCTTCGCTCTGGAGGAGGAGCGCGGCACTCGTGATAAGGGCTGCCTTCTGTCACGCGCACGTGTGTGAGAGTGTGAGTATGAGTGTGAGTGATAGGGCTGCACGATTTATAGCAATTTTATCGCACGTGATTTGGCAAAGGCTGTGATTATTTCAAGCGTAGCTTGTCAAAGCTGTACGGCTCTGTGATCAGCAGTAAATGCTTCTCCATCTGAAAGCCAGAGGGCGCTCTCACGCAGAAACTGCAAATATGCCCTGCAGTAGAAGTAGATAACACGCGTCATTCCAGGAAATCCCATACCATCGCTGTAGCTGAATAAACAGAAGATTGAAACGCTTTGATTAAACATGACTAATAAACACACGACTGCCTTATTCTGTGTAAGAAGACACATCATCGCACAGAAGGATGCTTAACTGTCGTTATGAAGTAAAAACATATTATTAAATATTGTCTTTTGTTGGACAAGATGTTAATAAATGCTTCTCATGTCTGGAAAGATGTTTGATGCGTGTTGCTTTTTGAAATGCACATTATAAGCGATTCAAACTCACAGTGCTTTCAGATGGATTAGCATTTGGAGCCATACTTCACTGACAAGTCACGCAAAAAAATAATCGCAGCTTTGCGATTTCATAATCGCACTAAGCCAAATCGTTTAAGCGCGATTTCAGTGTTTTTTTTCTTCTAATCGTCCGATTAATCGTGCAGCCCTAGTATGTGAGTTTTTGTGGGTGTGTGTGAGCATCTGAGTGAGTATATGAGTATATGTGTGAGTATTTGTGAGTATCTGTGTGTGAGTGAGTATCTGAGTGAGTATGTGTGAGTATATGTGTGAGTATATGAGTATATGTGTGAGTATTTGTGAGTGTGAGAGTATGTGAGTGAATGTGAGTATGTGTGTGAGTATTTGTGAGTATCTGTGTGAGTGAGTATCTGAGTGAGTATGTGAGTATATGTGTGAGTATTAGTGAGTGTATTTGTGAGTGAGTATTTATGAGTATATAAGTGTGTGTGAGTATATGTGTGGCCATTTGTGAGTATCTGTGTGTGAGTGAGTATCTGAGTGAGTATTTGTGAGTATATGTGTGAGTATTTGTGAGTATCTGAGTGAGTGTGTGTGAGTATGTGAGTATATGTGTGAGTATTAGTGAGTGTATTTGTGAGTATCTGTGTGTGAGTGAGTATCTGAGTGAGTATGTGTGAGTATGTGAGTATATGTGTGAGTATTAGTGAGTGTATTTGTGAGTGAGTATTTATGAGTATATAAGTGTGTGTGAGTATATGTGTGGCCATTTGTGAGTATCTGTGTGTGAGTATCTGAGTGAGTATTTGTGAGTATCTGTGTGTGAGTGAGTATGTGTGTGTGAGAGTATGTGAGTGTATGTGAGTATTAGTGAGTGTATTTGTGAGTATGTGTGTGAGTATTTGTGAGTATCTGTGTGTGAGTGAGTATCTGAGTGAGTATGTGAGTATATGTGTGAGTATTAGTGAGTGTATTTGTGAGTGAGTATTTATGAGTATATAAGTGTGTGTGAGTGTGAGTATGTGTATGTGAGTGAGTATGAGTGAGTGTATTTGTGAGTATATGTGTGAGTATTTGTGTGTGTGTGTGTGTGTGTGTGTGTGTGACTCTCATACTGACTGGTGCTAATTTCCTCTTCAGGATTCAGTTGTTTTAGTTCTTTCATCGTTTGAAACTTGATTTCCTGTTTCAGTGACGTTTGTTTCTTGGCGTTCAGATGAAACGCTGGATGAAGCATCATGCAATAACATCCTTCATCTTCGGCCCGTCACGTTTGATTTGGTGTGACGTGAGCGCCGGTGACGTTACGAGCATCTCACTGAAACACAAACTCCAGTCACACAGTGCCAAAACATTTCACACGTTCAGACGAAGCGTTTCTAGAGGTGTGTCGAGGCCCGCATCATTTCAGTCGTGTGAAGCGAGTCGTTCCGTGCGTTAATGCATCTGTTCATATATTTGCACGTGGAGACACTAAAGATGGAGTTGTGCACTTACCAAACCATTTTCTACTGTGTAAATATGATGTTTGAGTTCCTTTGAGGCAATAAGACTTTTTCTTCAACTAGTTTTTTATTTTTGTCATCTAATTGCCAAGGTGTTTTGGGGAATCCTGTGACTGACCCGAACGGCTTGAGTTGCATTCATTATGTTGCTCGTCATTCTGGATTTCTACACTTTATAAAGGGATACGATCATTCTGCCAACATTCACTCGCTCTCATGTCGTTCCAAACTTGAAGAATGTTGGTTTTTGTTCCCATTGCCTTTTTTGTCCATATAATGGAAGTCAGTGGGAACCGAAACTGTTTGGAAGGACATGAAAGAATGATCATTTTTGTCGATCACTGTTCATTTTGTTTTGGATTGATCTTGATGTCACTACGGTTCAGAACATCAGTTCAGTCTCTTTTCATTCCAGCAGAATGAAGAACTCCGTTCAGAGGCTCAAAGGGAAACATCTGTGTTTGATTAGCAATAAGAAATATTTCCTTACACCCAGTGGATGAATGTCCATCGCCATCATTTCTTGTGACTTTACACTGAAATCTTCATGTCTGTTTGCAATATATTTGCTGATTTTCTCTCCTAAACAAGCAGAACTGTGCTGAAACGTGATGTGAATCCGAACACATCCGTCCATCTTCTCATGTGCTCCAACACACGCTCTGTGAGAACATGTGGAATCACGCTGGCGTGACCGTCACCGTCCTTCAGCCGTCCCTCTGGATTTATAGATGCCGTTCTGAAGGTCATTCTGTCAAACTGCAGAACGAAGGGATTTGGTGTTTGTTGGTGTTCGTGTCTCGCCGCTCTCACCAAAGTGCTCTTGAGGGAATCAATCTAGAATGACTTTCTCTGACTGTCTTAACTTTGTTTTGTTGTTTTCCCTGATGATGATGATGATGATGATGCCACTTTTCTTTTTCTCATGAGTTTGTCTGTCTGGCTTGTGTTTGAAATAGGGTGAGTTTTTGCAAACCTGTGGATTGTTACTGGAACTAAACCGATAACCTTAGCTACAAATGCAGTATTTATTTTTCACATTTTATCAAGCGTTGAGAGAGAGAGAGAGAGAGAGAGAGAGAGCATAGCGTACTTTTGCCATTTTATTTATGTGTGTCGCAGCTCAACCAGTCAAGAAATAAAGGCCTGGAAATGTTTCTGTGGTTTTGCTTTCATATTATACCTTTTTCATGTTTGAATGTTGATTATTTTCCTCATATTCTCATTGTTGCAGCTCCTCTCTTCCCAGTCTGTCAGTAACGCTCTGTTTAGTTCCTGTCTCTATGAAGCCCCTCCTTCTGAAAAGCACAATGTGCTCTGATTGGTTGGCTGGATCAGTGTGTTGGGATTGGTCAAGTGTTTTGAGTGTGTTTGGGATATGTCCCACCCCTTACCATAACCTCCAGTTTCAACACACTACTAACTCACCCAAGCCCCGCCCCTTTATGTATGTGAGTATATGTGAATATATGTATGAGTATGTGAGTGTGAGTATATGTGTAAGTGTGTATGTGAGTATGAGTATGTGGCTGAGTATAAGAATGTGAGTATTTGTAAGTGAGTATCTTTAATTACTAAGAGGTCCTAGATTATGATTTGACTTTTGTAACTTTAGTTAGTGTGTAATTTTGCTGTTTGATCATAAACAACATCGGCAAAGTTACAACGCTCAAAGTTCAGTGCAAAGAGAGATATTTTCTTCTACAGAAATTGCTTTTTAAACGGCTGGTAGGGACTACAACGAGCTTCTTCCTGGGTTAGTGACATCACAAACCCTAAAATTTGCATAAATATAGCCATGTTGGGCTGCTTTAGAGAAGAGGAAGAGTTGTTGTAGTCGAGTGTTGTTGTTACCGTCATTTTACGCCGGACTGCTTCACAAACGAGGGTCAATTCAACACAAAAGATGAACATGACGGCACATGCTAGTGGATGAGTTGAATCAACTCCACAGCAACTACATCAATTTATCCACTAACCATTCAGAAACGTCTAAAAGTTGTAACTTCTTCCTGAGTCTCTCCATCAGTGTCGACTCCGGTTTGAACAATGTAAGGCTGAACACTTTCCTCATTTTGGCTGCGTGAGATTCTCCAGCTTTGTTGTTGTTGAGCTGTTAAAGCTCCGCCCTCTTCTGGAAAGGGGGCGGGAGCAGCAGCTCATTTGCATTTAAAGGGACACACAAAAACATTAAATGACCTCATCAACACAAGGTTAGAAACAAATAGATTTATTTGTAACAGCAGATACAATATCTGAATAGTTTTTGATACTGATTATAAAAGTAATGCGCACTGATTATTATATTCACTCGTACTCTGGAGTCGATTGCTGTCATGCTTCAGGAAGCTAAACCTAGTAAACTAAAGGCTAGTTTGACAGCTCATGACAGCTGAAAGTAATAAAATAAAGATTAAGAAGTGTGATCTTGATTTAAAAAAGCAGTTTCCATGAAATCCGATTTGTACATGAAACCGAATCATCAGCAGCAGTTCAGTGTGAATTCATGTATTTGGGACCTGATCAGATCACGTACCAAGAAAATAGTTTTTCTGTCTGTATTAATGTGGATGGCAGGCGTGAAACACTGAGATTTTCTGATTGATCTGAATTCAGATTTGAGTTGCATAAATGTTTCTGTAAAATAAGGGTTTTGCTTCTTACTCGAAGCGCCCCAGAACTATTATAGTCCATGTACAGATTCTTGGATTCCAAGCACCGCCGAAAACACACCAGAGAATCGCTTAGAAAATTACAAAAATCAATCAAATACAAGAGTATAAAATGTCGCACAAAAATAGTTCATTCTTGAAGAAGACATCGATTGATTTATTGTCCACAAAACCACATGGAAGTGCAAAACTGGCAGTGAAAAGCGCCATCGGACTGCAGGAGGAGCTGTGGAGGCGTCTCATCTGTCTGTGGTCCGGATGTAGACCAGCGAGGACAGCAGCAGGAACTCGGGCGGTTTGTTCAGCAGCACCAGGTTGTCGCTCCGCAGGCCGTCGTAATGCATCCAGTATCCGTCGATCTGGAAGGCTGCGGAATAATGATGCTCGTCTCTGTTGAAGAGCGTCGCACCCTCCAGTGAATACCTGTGAGACACAAACACACGCCCCAAAATGAGCCGACTAACTCGTAAGACCAGTCTAAGCGGTTTATGCGAGAGAGAAACAGCACCGTTGATCAGAGAGCTCCAGGTGAAACGGCACATAAGACAGATCCTCAGACTGCCACATCTGCATGTTGAGGATGACGAAGGGCGGCGGGCCGTGACAGAAGAGCCTCTGACTGAACTCTCTGAGACCGTCACATCTGAAACACACACATCAGATGTGAGGGAGAGCACCGGACGGACACACACACACAAACCGGCATCAAACACTCACCCGAACTCTTCACATGGCTCCAGCCGCGGGCAGAAGAACTCGTCCACCGCTGACTGAATGGGATCTTTATCTGGAAGCTCATGAGGAGGACTGAGACAGACACAGAGAGAGATACAGCTGTGAATCAGCTCACAAACATCTGTTCCCACTCTAATACGCATTAACACCATTTATGGCCATGAGAAACTACAGAGCTATGATCATAAAACTAAGCATCTTAATAATTCATCTTACTAAGACATAATATTGGTATTTATATGCATTTTATGTCAGTATGTGATCAAGCATCAGAATTTCATAGAAATATCAGCATCTGCAACAAATAACCTAGTTTAAACAATAAAAAAGTAATTCTGACTTTACATCTCGCAATTCCGACTTTCTATCTCGCAATTCCGACTTTACTTCTCGCAATTCCGACTTTACATCACGCAATTCCGACTTTATATGACGCAATTCCGACTTTACATCACGCAATTCCGACTTTCTATCTCTCAATTCCGACTTTCTATCTCGCAGCTATGACTTTATATGACGCAATTCCGACTTTACATCTCGCAATTCCGACTTTACATCTCGCAACTCCGACTTTACATCTCGCAACTCCGACTTTACATCTCGCAACTCCGACTTTACAACTCGCAACTCCGACTTTACAACTCGCAGCTCCGACTTTACATCTCGCAGCTCCGACTTTACATCTCGCAGCTCCGACTTTACATCTCGCAGCTCCGACTTTACATCTCGCAGCTCCGACTTTACATCTCGCAATTCCGACTTTACATCTCGCAATTCCGACTTTCTATCTCGCAACTATGCCTTTACATCTCGCAATTCCGAATTTATATGACGCAATTCCGACTTTCTATTTCGCAACTATGACTTTATATAACGCAATTCCGACTTTATATGACGCAATTCCGACTTTCTATCTCGCAATTCCAGCTTTACATCTCGCAACTCCGACTTTACAACTCGCAACTCCGACTTTCTATCTCGCAACTCCGACTTTATCTCGCAACTATGACTTTATATAACGCAATTCCGACTTTCTATGACGCAATTCCGACTTTACATCTCGCAATTCCGACTTTACATCTCGCAATTCCGACTTTACATCTCGCAATTCCGACTTTACATCTCGCAATTCCGACTTTACAACTCGCAATTCCGACTTTCTATCTCGCAATTCCGACTTTATAACTCACAGTTCTGACTTTATAACTCACAGTTCTGACTTTATATCATGCAGTTCTGACTTTATATTGTCCGGCTGTAACGGGGTCAAAGGCCACGCACTTGACGCTGATGGTCTTCTGCAGGTGCTCCTGGAAGCGGGCCAGGCAGCTCTCGTTGGAGCACCAGCTCTCCTGTGCGCTGGACATCAGGTTCTCCAGGTTCTTGGTGAAGTTCTCGTGCTCGTTGCCGAAGAGGTCGATCTCCAGTGCCGTGTGGTGCACTTCAGAGCGGTACTGCCGCTTGGACATACGGTCCCAGATCCACAGCATCTTCACTGTGGTGTAGTCGCACGAGTCCATCAGGAACAGGAAGTGCTCCACGAAGCGCTTGCCCAGGAACGGCGCCACCTCTCGGGGGAAGCTGCGGTTGTCTCTCAGGATGACGTAGAGCAGCATGAGGAAGCCGTCGATGGTGCAGGTGTTCTTCAGGCTGATCTGAACGTACAGCGGCGTGCTGGCGATGGCCTTCCGTCCCGCTCTGATGGGGAACACGCCGCCCCAGGGCAGAACAGGCCGCCAGAACCATCGCTCGCCCTCTGCGTTATTGTTGATGGAGGCGCGGATCTCCTCGAACAGCGTCTTGGTCCTGTGACAACAAAACTCTGATGAAACCACATATACACATATACAAGTTTGAGTCAGAAATCTCCACTTCAGCAGTTTTATGTACCCCTCCTGTTCGAACCGGCCGCTTTAAGTGGGACTCGAACCCGGGTCCACTGGCATGGGAGGCGGGCGCTCTAACAAGGACACTGAAGATCGCAGTCTCTAGCGTCAGTCGCTAGAGCACCTCTTGAGATCAGGGGAGTGAGGTTTACATGCATAGCTCTTACCAGCCTACATCTGTTACATTTACACACACCAAACGTTGAAATCCTATTGTAATAATTACATTTTTCAAGGATCATCATTCTCCCCTAAAAGTGATCATTCAGACCAAACTGTAAGTAGTAGAGACCTGAAACTTTAAGGGCTGGTAGTACTCATACCGCCTATAACGTCACCAAGACTCGCCCCGATCAGCCTGACGGGGGCGCTACAGTGGTCAAAAGTACGAAATGGCTCGTAACTCCTGAACCGTTGGCTCAAGACAAACAAAATGTATGTCTCCGATTTTATTTCCGCCATTAAAATTTATCCGCCATTTTGAATTTTTCGATAAATCTACTTTTTCAAACTCCTCATACAGCGTTTGTCCGATTCACTCGAAACTTCAAATGCATCATCTAGAGACCCTTTTGGCATAAAGTTGTTAAAAGAATTTCGATTGGTGATTCATGCTCATGACGGGACGCCAAAACGTTCAAAGTGGGCAGGGCCACTTTCACTAAAATGTCTTTAACTCTTGAACACAATGACATTTTCAGCAAACTTGTTATACTCATGTACGAGCTCATTCTGTGGTCACAGAAAAAAATCTGCAGCAGTTCACCACTTGGTGGTGCTATGATGCAGACAAAACATAAAAATGGCTATAATTACTCAACAGCTAGTCTAATTTACTTGAAAACTAGCATGTGGTGTCTTTGTCCAAGTTGCCTTAATTGTTTATGTGGACATTCGTATCTCAAAAAACATGGTTATCATTGGTCAATTTTTGAGCACCTATTAGAAAAGGTTAATGGATGTCGATCGGAACAAAACTCGGTGCATGTTCAACTCATGTCCTAGAGGTCTGTGCGAAGTTTGAAAGAAAACGGCCACAGAGTGGCGCTATCACGTTTTAGACCCGATATATCACACAACATATCACTCATACACACAAAATGCATATCATATGTTAAATCTCCTCATTTTGAACAACTTTACCTCAAGAACCACTGCTGTCAATCAAATCATTCATTAAATATCCATGATTATGTGAAAAACCTACTTTTGTGAATTAGTCCTAGGTTTTTCGCCCGATCAGAACCAAACATGTGCAGTGCAATTCTCTGGACTCTCCAGATCAATAATTATGAAAAAAAAGTTTAATTTTACCCTTTGGGTAGCTATAAAAGGGTCATTTAGAAAGTGGGTGTTGCAAAATATACTCAAAAGCCTGTAAATCATAAATGAAAACTCAAAACTTCACAAAATTAGGTGAGCACATGCAGCATATGACTCTAAAGAAGAATGCCAACTTTTACGGAGATCGGACCATAGGTGGCGCTATAGCTTTAAAAACCATATATTTCCTATGGTAAATTGCCTGTATTGGCTGTAAATGGTCTTTTTCTTCAATTTTTTAAATGGTCACATGCTTGCTTAATAAAACATAATACTTTTTTCCACATTGGCTTATAGGCCTTTAAGAGCTTGAACCCCGTTAACTGCTGCTTGCAGCTATATTTCATATCTATATTCTGAAGGATTAATATATCATCTGCCTGATTTATGCATTTTATCCCCTCTATAAAAACCTTTAACTATAATGTCAACAAAATAAAACAAGAAGCTTTATCCAATGTTTACATTTCAGTTCTGGAAATGTATGCAAATTAGTGCATCAGATAATTTGCATATTTAAACACACCATTTCTGAAAACTTGTAATGCAAGACAAATGTCTTAATGTACTGCGATTAATCAACTGGGGAAAGTATACTGATATATATTATAGTTTCTTAAGTAAATAAAAAATAATAACAGGCATTCCATTTTAAAATGTATTTTTAAAAACAACAACAACACAATAATGAGCTAATATTGAGCGCTTATAGGAAGTTTGAAAGATATCAGAAATCTGTCTGATGAAGCAAAACTCAATCGTCTGAATTCTATTCAACGAAATAAGCACTTGATTAATTGGCGTAATTAATACTCCTGCACTTGTGATGAGAGCTGTTGTTGTACAGATGCAGCAGGTCTCAGATCAGCCCCGAGATCGTGATGTGATGCTCTCACCTCTCGGAGTGTGAGATGAAGCTCCGCAGCTCGTCTGTGTCTGTTAAACAGCAGAAATCTCTCTCCATAATGTTCCGCACGTCTTCATCTCTACGCAGTCAACATGGCATCTGTTTTCCAGCTCGGCGCCCCGCCCACCTGATGACGCGACACGCACGCAGCGCCGAAGAAGCCCCGCCCACCCGCGCTCTTTTAAACGGAGCGTCTTATTTTATTTATTTAATTTTTAGTCATTTCTCGCTTCTGTTAAAGTATGAAGGTAGTGACCTATTTTATTTTTGTTTTAAAATGACTAAAAGTACATTTGAGTGACGCGCCTAGTGCCGTGCACGCGCTGTAGTTTGGCGCGCTCTTGTGGCGTCAGTCTGCAACGGTGAGTGGAAAGTTGTTGCAAAAACATTTTATTTTATTTTTTCAGAAAAAAAAACGCAGTTTCACTTAGAAAATTCTTATTCACTTTATGGAATTAAAATGCAGTTTTTATTCTAAAATGGTTTGGTTTGAATTTGTGTAGTTTCTACATCCGGGAGATCTGGCGTCCCTGGATACAGAGAGTAAACAAACGGAAACCTGCGAGAGGTTCGCAGTGAGGGGCTGATTTACTTCAATATAATATGATTGTGACTGAAGCTGAACGAATAAATCGAAATGTTCTGATAGTTTGATCATATTTGACTGGCTGACACATGATTAACACTTCTAATGCTGTAAATGTGTGTTTTAGGATGATATGGAGATTTCTGAGGCTCGTCTGGAGTTCATCAGCTCGACGGTGAGGAAACACTTAAACACACACACCCTCAGTCAGTGTATGACACACACACACACACACACACACACACACACACTCAGTCAGTGTATGACACACACACACACACACACACACACACACACACACACACACACACACACACACACACACACACACACTCAGTCAGTGTATGACACACACACACACACACACACACACACACACTCAGTCTGCTGTCATTGGTCTGTTCAGGATCCAGATGATTGGCATGAGAAGAAGAAGCTGTTCACTGATCAAGGTTTGAAGTTTTGACTGTCAATCACACCATAAGTAAAAGTATGAAACATTAAAGGGTTAGTTCACCCAAAAATGAAAATTCTGTCATTAATTACTCTCCCTCATGTCGTTCCACACCCGTAAGACCTTCATTCATCTTCAGAACACAAATTAAGATATTTATGATGAAATCCGATGGCTCAGTGAGGCCTGAGCAATGACATTTCCTCTCTCAAGATCCATTAATGTACTAAAAACATATTTAAATCAGTTTCATGTGAGTACAGTGGTTCAATATTAATATTATAAAGCCACGAGAATATTTTTGGTGCGCCAAAAAAACCAAATAACGACTTATTTAGTGATGGCCGATTTCAAAACACGTTATGAATCTTTTGTGTCGAATCAGCGGTTCGGAGCGCCAAAGTCACGTGATTTCAGCAGTTTGACATGAATCATGATTCGACACACTGATTCATAACGCTCCGAAGCTTCCTGAAGCAGTGTTTTGAAATCGGCCATCACTCTATAAGTCGTTATTTTGTTTTTTTGGTGCACCAAAAATATTCTGGTGGCTTTATAATATTAATATTGAACCACTGTACTCACATGAACTGATTTAAATATGTTTTTAGTACATTAATGGATCTTGAGAGAGGAAATGTCATTGCTCAGGCCTCACTGAGCCATCGGATTTCATCAAAAATATCTTAATTTGTGTTCTGAAGATGAACGAAGGTCTTACGGGTGTGGAACGACATGAGGGAGAGTCATTAATGACATTATTTTCATTTCTGGGTGAACTAACCCTTTAATGTGACTCATACACGATGTAAATGTAAATATGTAACTGCTGTGTGATGATGATCATGTTCCAGTGTCTGTGGACTGTATGGACATAAGAAAGGGTCGTCTGGATGATATTTCTCGGCCGGCGTCCGGTTCAGAGATCAGAAGAAGGAGTGGAGAGCGTCCCGGATCTCTGGAGCTGCTCAGGCCGGACCTCACACACACACAGGTGGAGCTTCACGGCTGTCTGAGGAACATCTGAACATCTGATCTGAACTGACGGATGTTTGTCTCCTGAAACAGGTTCTGGGCAGCACACATGACCTTACGGCAGAAAACAGCTCTGATCAAGGTAAACGAGAGAAAACACTCATGAAGAATGAGGAACTGACCGCTCCGATCATTAGTCTAGTACACTGAAGCTGTCGGTAAACTTCTGATGGCATTCAGTGTGTGTGTTTGAGCGTGTCAGAGGTCAGTATGCAGTATGTTTTCACCATTGTCCCGGGAAAAGATTCAAAGCTTTGGAGAATCGACAACAACAGCATGTGCTGCCATAAAGCCTGGAAATATAATATATATAATTATAAATATAAATAATAATTTTTCCTTTTTCTAGCAGATGATAATTCTTACCAAGTATATAAGCTTTTGTAAAAATGTTCACCCCCTCTCTCAACACCAACACACCACAATAAAAAGGAAAAGAAAAAGAAAAAATCGCCAAAGAGCGCAATTAAAAAAATGTTTTACCAAGATTAAACATGAACTTTTAAAGTGGAAAAACTAAAGTAGTATTTTCTTGTAAAACTTTTTGTTAAATTAAGATTTTTTTCTGCTTCAAAATTTTTTTGTTTCATCTTTGTTCTTTAAAAAAAAATTACAGTTCTCTATTTGGTGATTTTTTTGTAATTTGATATTCTTTATTGAGAGGATGAACATTTTTACTAGAAAATGCTATTTAAATTTTTTCTACTTCAAAATTTCACTTTTAATTCAATGCTGTTTCTTTGTCATTTTTAATTGTTTTTAAATTACTAGCTTTTTTTTTTTTGGTGTAGAAAATGCTCTTATTGATAAATTAAACATAAATTAAAATGAAAATGTTTCCTTTTTCTAACAGATATTTCTTACACAAGTATATAAGCTTTTATAAAAATGTTCACCCGCTCTCTAAACACCAAACCACAAAAAAAATGATTAAAAATGAAAAAAAAGAGCGCACTTTAAAAATTATTTATAGATTAAACATGAAATTTTGTAGTATTTTCTTGTAAAACCTTTTATTTTTTTACAAGAAAATATTACTTCAGATTTTTTTTCTGCTTCAAAATTTCATGTTTTATTTTTATTCTTAAAAAAATATTTTTACAGTGCTTTTTTGGTGTTTTTTTGTTTGTTTTGCATTTTTAATTTCTTTTTGTGTTTTTTTATGTCTGTACTGAGGGGGAAAATACTATTTAATTTTTTCTACTTCAAAATTTCATGTTTCATTTTTGTTCTTTAAAAAATAATTTTTTACAGTGCTTTTTTTTTTCATTTTCTTTTTTGTGGTATGATGTTCTTTAGTGAGGGTGTGAACATTTTTACAAGAAAATTGTATTTATTTTTTTCTACTTCAAAATTTCATGTTTCATCTTTGTTCTTTGAATTTCTTTTTTTTTTTTTACAGTGCACTTTTTTGCATTTTTATTTTTTTGTGGTTTGATGTTCTTTAGTGAGGGGGTGAACATTTAACTTTTTTTAAAGAGTCCGACGAAGAAAATGAAGATCCAGAGTTGGGAAAAGCCATAAGGAAGATGAAGAGACTGGACCGGATTCTTGCTCTCAAGGCGACGGCGGAGAGAGAGGTGAAACAGAAGGGCATGGAGCAGCACCAGAGACTCTGGCAGGAGCTTCAGGTCCGTCTGTACATCCGAACACATCGAAACTTCATACGGATGCCTTTATTCTTTGGTAATTCTGACACACGTTACAGGCTGTGAGTCTCAGGATGAGCAGCAATGAGATGGAAAACACCAGACGCTTTCTGGCACTGACACCCGACGGCTGTGAGTCACAAATACACATGAAAAGATACATATAAGATTTATGCATCACGATTTAGATGTAAACATGATCAAATGTTATTTCCCTTCATGCACTTCAGCTCAGGACTGTGAAGAAGTGGATTTCATCTCTGTGTTTGAGACTGAAGTTCTAGATCTGAAGAACATGAGACACGACACGGACGGTAAAGGACCGAAACATCATTCTAAACCCGTGCAATAATAATACGTATTTTTTTCCTCGTGATTTTTGGGGTGAAATTTGAGCTGGATGTATTTCTTTTCATCTCTATTATATTATGAAAGTCACACTAGAGGGCGCTGTGATGTCATGAATGTGACTCCTGTGTGTTGTTTACACTTTAACTTAAAATGCCAAGAAGTCATTTCTCCATCACCTGTGTGTGTGTGTGGTGTGTGTGTGTGTGTGTGTGTGTGTGTGTGTGTGTGTGTGTGTGTGTGTGTGTGTGTGTGAGAACTCCCACAGAACACACGCAGGTTGAGTGTGTCGCTCAGGCTGAAGTGGGTCAGCAGGTGATGGAGGATCAGACTGCAGACGGCAGACGGTGCAGAGCTGCTCGCAGCAAGCGCAGACAAGACTTCGTCAAGAAAAATATTGAGGTATGTCGAGGTCACGTCAGGCCGATTACAGCCGTGTGACTGAACATGTGGGTAAGGAATGCTTTAAAATGCCTCAGACCCTTGTTGTCGTAGTGTTTACTGAAGCAAGGGACATATTGAAGGGCTTTGTTTTTAAACAAATAGTCAGTAACTTTTAGTTGACGTCACAGCCATGAGCGTGATATTGACAGGTGGTCTCAGGGGGAGGGGCTTTCTCATTCTGCAGAGCATTTGATTGGACTTGCAACTGTGAGTTCATATCTGACAATTCTGAGAAAGAGTCAGAATTGTGAAATAAAGAGTTGCTGTGACTTTTTATTTTATGTTCCACAGCAGAAAAAAGCTTCCATAGCTTCAGACGTGAACCAAAATAAAGAGCAGAAGTCACGTTTCTATTTTAAACATGGACATACATCCATTCACAGCAGGACTGACTGGAATAATTGTAATGTACAATTAAAACTGCTCTGTGTTTTTCTACTAAAGCTTCCAGCTTCATCATTGCATACAATTATGTTCTTTCTCAGTATTTTTGTCTTGTTTTCCAGTACAAGCATCTAAACATTCTTTAGATCTCTCTCCTGCTTTTGACCCAGTTATTCATCAGATCCTCCTGAGGGCATCTCAGGAAGGTTCTTCAGGGTGTCTCTGACAAGTCTCGCATCTATCTACTGGAGTGCCTCAGGGCTCGGTGCTGGGACCGCTTCTCTTCTCCATCTACATGACATCACTAGGATCTGTCCATCAGGAACATGGTTTTTCCTATCACTGCTATGCTGAAGACACACAACTCTACTCTCATTCCAGCCGGATGATCTGATGGTAGCTGTTCTGCCTTGTGGTGCCATCATCACTAAATGACTTTCACTGACCTTCACCTGCTGGTGGAATGACCTGCCTAACTCAACCCGACCATTTTCAAGAAACGGCTAAAGATGCATCTTTTTCGTCAACATTTGACCCAATAATACGAACACTTTCTGTTCTATATTATCTTTTTTGGTCTATTTGTGCTAGACTAACTGGACTCGTCACATCACTTACATACTGTAGCTCTTTTGTTGATTTGATTGCTTCTGTTCTTCTCATATTTAAGTTTCGTTGGATTAAAGCATCTGCTAAATGATTAAATGTAAACATTCATAATTGAAATCAAAAGTCGTGATTAAAGAATGTTTAGATATTTGCGCTGGAAAACGAGACAGAAACACTGAGGAAGAACATAATTTTATTGCAGTGTAGGAGTTGAAGAACATCAGTTTTAGCAGTGATTGGATCAAAAAGCAAATGTTTGATTATTTGATTGACAGTGTTTGTTGTTGTTCAGCTTGTAGGAGCGTCAGGGAACCCGGTTCTGCTCACACAGCAGGAGAGAGAGAGAATAGAGGAACTACTGAAAGATCTAGAGGAAGAACAGAGCGATAGTGACCTACTGGCTGAACCTCAGGTACACACACACACACACACATTAGTGGTGTTAATTCAGTCAGTACTAGTGATCAATAGATATTAAACTTCATATAATGGGTCATTTTCTCTGTCACTCAATGTTGTGACCGTAGTGATGTCACTGACATCAGATGTTGTGTCACAATTTATCAGTGGATCTTCTAAACATGTGAAAACAAATCCTCCTCTCTTCCACATGGAAGCTTGTTTCCATGACGGAATAAAAAAAAATGCTGCTTTTTATCTCACAATCCTGTCTTTTTTCTTGCAAATGTGTCGCCGTTTTAGATTTTTTTATTCCGTGGCTTCTATAGTTCTGTGTTGCTGAATTCGTTTGTTAGGTTTTTGGTGTTTTAAGTCATCCGTTGGCTGGTGTTTACGAGCTCTTCTTATCTGATTCTGATCTCACCACCGGAGGAACTGGCCACTACATTTATAGCGTCCTTCTTTCCTATGCAAACCTTTTTCTGTAATTACACGTGGAAACTGAACAGGATCGCAGATGCTTTTCTGATGGAAACGTCCTGTTATTGCAGGAGCTTGTTGTCGATGGTCAGCAGATGTTTGATGTCATTTTGGACTCGGCAGCTCATTTCTGACATGATTAAAGTCTCTCTGTGTGTGTTTGACTCTTTGACCCTGAGAGACCGAGGTTCACAGCGGTATCAGGCTGAAATATGTCCCTTCAATAGTAAAATGATTACCAGACAGAGAGACAGACAGGATTGATCGCTATACACTTCATACAACACAGACGGTTTCACAGCAGCTTCACAGTAATAAAGAGGAAAATAACAGAATCAGTGATGCAAACTTCATCAAATATGAAACACATTCAACTTAAAGGATTAGTTCACTTTCAAATTAAATTTTCCTGATAATTTACTCACCCCCATGTTATCCAAGATGTTCATGTCTTTCTTTCTTCGGTGGAAAAGAAATGAAGGTTTTTGAGGAAAACATTTTTCTCCATATAGTGGACTTCACTGGGGTTCAACGGGTTGAAGGTCCAAATGTCGATCCCAAATAAGGGTCTTATCTAGAGAAACCATTGCTCATTTTATAAAATTGTATACATTTTAACCATAAATGCTCATCTTGAACTAGCTCTCTTCTTCTTCTCTATTTGAATTCCATCAGTGTAGACGCTGCTAAGTGTATTACTGCCCTCCACAGGTCAAAGTTTGAACTAACTGTTATATACTTGCACTAGCATATTGAATATGACAATTTAGTTCAAACTTTGACCTGTGGAGGGCAGTAATACTCTTAGCAGTGTCTACACTGCTGGAATTCAAACAGAGAAGAAGAAGAAGAGAGCTAGTTCAAGATGATCATTTATTGTTAAAACTTATATAATTAATTAATTAATTTTTTTTAGTAAATGTCTGATGGTTTCTCTAGATGAGACTCTTATTCCTCGTCTGGGATCATGTAGAGCTCTTTGAAGCTGCACTGAAACTGACATTTGGACCTTCAACCCGTTGAACCCCAGTGAAGTCCACTATATGGAGAAAAATCCTGGAATGTTTTCATCAAAAGAAAGAAAGACATGAACATCTTGGATGACATGGGGTTGAGGAAATTATCAGGAAATTTTAATGTGAAAGTGAACTAATCCTTTAAGCTGTAAAGCAACTCTACTGGAGACAACAGTGTCATTATTCAGATCAGTTCAGCTCAAGTTATGTTCTTGCCTGATTATGGAAAGATCCTCTCTGAACAATGTTTTACTGTATTTTAGGATAATTTCTGATGATTTCAGTTTAAATATCTCCAAACACACAGATCCTCCACTGTTATTAGAGATAAAGCTTCTCTGTTGGTCAGTTGTTAAAGTCGTCATGAAAGGGATGTTACGCTCTCTGTTGTGTCGTATATCAGAGTGAAACGCTTCTCAAACAAGAACAAATGTAGGGCGGGGCTTGATTCTGTCTGTGGGGAATTGATTGGATGGTTGTGGTTTGCTATTGGTGGATCTCATGTGAGTGACAGGTTGCCCCGCCCTCATCATCAGAGAAGAGAAGAGATGCTGCAAGAGGAAGATATTCTGATTCAAGATTACCAGAACATGAATTTAACACAATAATGATGTGCAGCGATAAATCACACTGCAACATTACATTAAAAAACAAGATTTCATGGGTACTTTAAAGTACGATATCAGATTGGCTTATTTGTTCAGAGCTGATGATTGTTTTTCTAGCTAAACACTGATTGGTGTATAATGTATCTACAGCCTGACATAAAACCGTATACAATCGTTACTGGAAATGATAATCAAGATACACAGTTTACACAGCACAAACCATTTATGCTGCAATCAATACACTTCTTTAGACAGAATAAACTTTACACAACAATTCACGTCTTATATAACGCAGCACCACAAAACCAGAAACTGTAAATGCACAGAAACGTCTCTTCTATATTTGTTCCCTACACAGCTGGAAGGCAGACGCCGCTGCTTGCATTCCTCTGTAAGAGAGACTCGACTCTCATAATGTGCACGTTTAGCCCACAAATGTGCAGTTGAAGCTGGAGCTTGACTGATCCTTCCTGTTCCTGCCCTGAAACGCGTCCTCCGTGCCAGAGGAGGCAGAACTGCGTGAATGGATTCTGATGGCTGAACAAAGAGGCTTTTGTCAGGCGTTACCTCGCTGCACTTCTGGAATGAGCGAATGGAAATAAGCAGCTAATATCACGTGTCTCGTAATCTTGAATCAGAATATCTTCCTCTTGCAGCATCTCTTCTCTTCTCTGATGATGAGGGCGGGGCAACCTGTCACTCACATGAGATCCACCAATAGCAAACCACAACCATCCAATCAATTCCCCACAGACACAATCAAGCCCCGCCCTACATTTGTTCTTGTTTGAGAAGCGTTTCACTCGGATATACGACACTAGAGAGTGCAACTTTGCTTTTATGACGACTTTAAAAAAAAAAAAATAATTATGATTAAAGTTTGAAAACCTTCCATTGATTTTGCCAATCAATACATCATCATCATCATCATCATCATCATCATATATTCAACCATTTAATGATCTGTTTCAGTCATGTGACTTTTCTGTGAAAACTTTCTGCGACCTCCAGTAATCAGCACTTTTTTTGGTGTTTTTGTTCATGTTTTATTTTGGTCGTAAACATGGAGGATCAGCGGAAAAGTCTTGTGACTTCATTCAATTTCTTTGACTGTCCTGCGATCACTTCTGTTCCTCCTGGACATGTGAATCAAGCTTTAATCCAGTAAAAATCAAGATTATTCCCTGCATCATGTGGTCGGTGGGCATTCGTCTGCTAGTGTTGTAATCTGACGCTCGTATGAGATCACTGTCATTATATTGAGATTTTTAATCACCCTTCAGTTTTACTGCATGCAGGCAGCGAGACAAAGCTTACCTCAGCCTCGCCGTACCTCTGACCTCAGCGCTCGCCGCTCGCTCGGCCTGATGGGAGATTTGCTCATTGGGAAACAGAAGGATATTAGTCAAGACTTAGATATTTGGCTTAAAAGGGATCATTGGACGAGCGACGAGAGCTGCAATCAGAAGATTGTTTGACGTCCAAAAGCAAATACCAGGTGCAGGAAAACCGCTGGGCTTTATTTTCATGTGAGCGCTTCTGAAAAAGAGCAAGAAATCTGTGACGGATTTTGAAAGCAGATAATAAATGGTATTGAGAAAGGCTGTATTGGTAACAGCAACTTTTGAACTGCAGGTTGCTTAACAATATAAAGCCTGCTGATCTGTGAATTTCTACTTGTTTTCCTTTTGAATTATGATTATTTTTCTGAGCCCACTGGCTGATATTTGGTTTTTGTTTTAGGCATAAATTCACTTGTTTTCAGAAAACAAGACTTAATATCTAAAGTCATTTGGCTTCTCCAGTAAATGTGTCTTGATTTAAACCTTGTGCATCAATTAAGGTCCTTAGTGTCAAAAAATTGGAAATGTTTTTTTAAATTTGAAGCGTGAGAGTACAGACTTAAGTTGGGTCTAATTTTAAAGATTATTGTAGAAGTAAAAAAAAAGTTTCAAAAAATTTTAAAAAAGTGAAACAAAAAAAAATTACAGAGGTTTCAGTTTATGAAAATGATTTATATAAAATATATATTTTATAAAACATGTTAAATGCAAAACTTGCTAAAAAAAATCAAAGTTGTGTTCCAAATTTGAGGTTGATATCTTAAAAAATTTGCTTTCAATAAGATTTTGTTTGGGCGCAGTACCAAATTTACCACAGTAGATACCAGGAAAACTCCAAGGCCAAACCTGAGAAAATGGATCATTTGGTAAAAAATAGTAATTTTGAACCCTATTCTACAGAATGAAATCCTATTAACAAAGGCAGTATCATTTTATAGTTAAATGGCCCTGTGATTAAAAATTGCCGTTTTAGTGGGTTTCAATGGGGACATTTTTGTCCTCAAGGTCCTGAGAGGAACTATTTTGTGTTACTAGTGTAAAATAGATTTATTAAAGGAAATGAGGGTGAAATATTAAAATTCTAATTAAAATACACACTTGTGCCAAAATTTATGGAGTTGGCATTAAAAGATTACTTCATTTTGAAATGAAAATTATCCCAAGCTTTACTCACCCTAAAGCCATCCTAGGTGTTTATGACTTTCTTCTTTCTGACGAACACAATCGCAGATATATTAATAAATATCCTGATGCATCCAGGCTTTATAATGGCAGTGAACGGAACCAGTATGAGCTGAAGAAAGTGTCTCCATCCACATCCATCCATCATAAACGTTCTCCACACGGCTCCGGGGGGTTAATAAAGGCCTTCTGAACTGAAGCGATGCGTTATTGTAGAAAAATATCCATATTTAACAAGTTAAGAGGTAAAATATCGAGCTTCCGCCTTCTGTATCCAAGTTACAAAGAAAGTGTAAACTGGCGTTGCATCAATTTAAGCTTTTTCCATAAGCTGAATAGGGAAGGCGGCTCGAGTGGAAGCTGGGTATTTTACTTCATAATTTGTTAAATATTGATTTGTTTTTTTTACACAAATGCATCGCTTCAGTTCAGAAGGCCTTTATTGAGCCCCGGAGCCGTGTGGAGAACGTTTATGATGGATGGATGTGGATGGAGACCCTTTCTTCAGCTCATACTGGTTCTGTTCACTGCCATTATAAAGCCTGGATGCATCAGGATATTTATTAATATATCTGCGATTGCGTTCGTCAGAAAGAAGAAAGTCATAAACACCTAGGATGGTTTGAGGGTGAGTAAAGCTTGGGATAATTTTCATTTCAAAGTGAACTAATCCTTTAACACAGGCAAAATTATCAAGAAAACAAAACTGAAAAAGACAAAAATGTACTTAAGTGTTCTAAGAATGTTTAGATATTTGTGCTGGGAAAAAAATCCAGTAAAAATTTGGGTTTGGGTTATATTCGTTTTCTTTATCGGGTGAGTAATTTCTTTAACGCGGCTCTTCTGGTTTTCAGGCGGTCTCGTCGTCTCTATCGGCCGGTGAAGGTTTCAGTCCCGAACCTTCTGAACTCCACAGTCTCCTTCACATCGACTCCAGACTGCAGCTGCTTCTTCCTGTGCAGGACTTCCTGTCTGTGCGGAGCCGCTGTTCTGAACACTGTCCGTCTCAGGTACAGCTTTTTGCATTCAGTAGATGTTTTTGTCCAAAATGACTTTGCGGATCATTTAAGGTGTTTGTGGAGCAGTTTAACACAAGAATAATCCAGTAACAAACAGCAGTTTGATCTGAATCATAATATACCAATATTTAAAACTAATGATTTGAGCGTCTGAAATGAGTCAGTGTGGTGTGAATGCACTCACGAAACAGCGTCTGTAACAGTAGCTCAATTCTTCATCAGGCCAAAGCTGAAGAAGTGTCGTAAATAATGAAATATTGAGCTGCATTTCTCGTCTTATTCGTCCAGGGAGTCGTTTGAAACTCTTTCCCGTTGACGCTCGTCCTGGCTCCAGCGTTCAGTGACTTCATGAATATTTAGAGGTGAACGTGAGGTTTCATCTGCTGCTGATCCTGATTCTCCTCTGTTCTGCTTCCTTTCACTTTTGCAGCACAAACTGAAGGAAAACACTCTCTAAAGAAGCTTGTGTTTGTATTCAATGCAAAAAATGATGTTCTTCCTCAGTGTTTCTGTCTCGTTTTCCAGCACAAATATCTAAACATTCATAAATCAAGCAAAATGACTGAAGATATTAAGTCTTGTTTTCTGAAAAAAATATCAAAATGAGTTTATGCTTATTTTTCTACTCATAGAACTGTACTATTATATGTATTATTTGTTTGTAAAATAGATTAAAATAAATAAAAATAATACATAAAATAATAAAAATTAGATTAAATAAAATAAAATTGTATTTATTTTTTTACTACTTTTTATTTATTTATTTCTAATCTATTTATTAAAATGAAATTTCTTTTATCTCTGTTTATTCATTTTTATCCTTTTTTAATATTTAAAAGATTATTTTACGTACCCATTGACACATATTTGTTCTTGTTTTAAGCTTAAACTCACTTAACTTTTATTTAATGTCTTTTGGTTGAGTTTTATATCTAATTTTATAGCCAATAAAACAAGTTGTGATAAAAAGATATATCCAAACTTCTCCTCTGTAAAAACATTTAATACATCAACAAAATCAATCAAGACTTTTGAACCTGTCTTTATCCAATGTTCACGTTTCTGGAGATGCATGCAAACTAGTGCATATTTAATTAGAGAATGCCTCATTTGCATATTTCTACAACATTTCAATACTGGTGATTTTTATCTGTAGCATCCTGCCTTGCGCTGATCTGTTCTTGCTAAGAACATTATTAGAAATGCTTTTGGGTAGAATAACATGATCTAAGTCTGTGAAGTATTTAATCCAAGAGTTTTTCTCATGAAATGGGGTCAGAAAAATAATCTAGTTTTCCCTTTCAATTAAGTTGATTTTTCTGACCCCATTGGCAGATATTTGTTCTTATTTTACTTGCTTCATTTTGATGCATTTTTCAGAAAACAAGACGTAATATCTTCAGTCATTTTGCTTTTATCTTGATTTAAGAATTTTAGATATTTGTACTGAAAAGCAAGACAAAAGTACCAAACAGTAATGGCAGTGTGATGGGTCGTGACTCTCAGCAGACCGTGTCTAATCAATGAAAGCAGCAGCGTTCCCATCGGAGATTGATAGCAGCTGTGAATGTGGAGCGTTTACTAGAACAGGACTGGAGTCATATTTGGCTCTGCTCATGACCATCGGAGTTTTGTTCTGCCAGTGTTTTTCTCCAGGATGTTGTTGTGATCTGTTGTGTCATATCATGTGTTCAGAGACGGGACTGACAGACGCCAGCAGAGACTCGTGTAACTTTGATTCATCTGCAGGTTTGAGTGTCATTCTCGTCTCTTTAGGAGCGTGTGTCCGATAATCCGCTCTGGTGCGTTAGTCCAGGTCTGATCCGTGTTGGAGCTGCAGTAGTTCTCGTGCTCAGGGAAACTCTGGCTCCGTTCCTGCTTCCACGTGGCATCGACCGAACGTCCAGAGCTCCTTCAGACTCTGTGTGACTCATTCGGTCTCTGTTTTCATTAGAGAGCCGCCAGTTTCCAGGCTGAACGTTACTGTCTTCAGTGCAGCAGCTTCTTTTACAGATCTGCTTTATTCTAGTATTGTTTATATGCTTTTATGGCATTTGTTAACATTTTGTTTTGCTATTCTATATGTCTTTAAACCATTTTAAAGTAATTTTGGTGCTTCAGCTTACTCCAGTTCTATTCTAAATAAGTGTTTTTCCTCAAGATGTCACGTGAGAATACTGGATACCCCCTTCATTTAAAACACGAACGTGTATTTAGTGGTTGTGAGGGCTGGTAAATGGAGGCTTCATGAAAACACGCGTGTGAGAACGAGCTGCGGTCAGGCGGTAATGAATCCATCTTTTTCTTTTCGATCCCATGAGCACTTTCAGTTTACCTACCAGTGCATTTCACTGAATCACAGAGAACAGAAGCGAATAAAGAAATATGTCAATCAAAGAGACATCAGCGTCTGCAGGTCGTTATTACAGGAGCCAGACAGGAAATGATCCAAATATCAGTTATGCATTTTAATAAATAAGCAACTGGATGACTGTCACTGTCCTGCAGTGTGAGACGCTGTAATCAAAGCAACCCCAAACTTCACTTGTATTTCAAACTACTGTCCTAAATGTCCTACGAATCTGAAACATTGGTGTTTTCAGTTTTTAAGTTTATTCTGTGTTACTCTAGAAATGAATTCTCGTGACTGTGCTGTAGGGGAGTCTGGAGGAGAACACCGGAGAACGAGTCCTGTGGGATATGAGACAGAGACGAGAAGAAGAGAGACGACTGTGTGAAATACAGCAGGAGCTGCAGCTTCTGGAGGAGACTCAGCAGAACAGCGTGAGTTCAGAATTCAGACTCAGACGAGTCAGTTTATGACTTCATATGACTCATTCAGACTCAGATGACTCAGTTTGTGAGTTCATATGACTCAATCAGACACAGATGACTCAGGTTATGAGTTCATACGACTCATTCATACTCAGATGACTCAGTTTGTGAGTTCATATGACTCATTCAGACTCAGGTGACTCAGTTTGTGAGTTCATATGACTCATTCAGGCTCAGACGACTCGGTTTATGAGTTCATATGACTCATTCAGACTCAAACAACTCAGGTTATGAGTTCATATGACTCATTCATACTCAGATGACTCAGTTTGTGAGTTCATATGACTCATTCAGGCTCAGACGACTCGGTTTATGAGTTCATATAACTCATTCAGACTCACATGACTCAGTTTGTGAGTTCATTGGACTCAATCAGACACAGATGACTCAGGTTATGAGTTCATACGACTCATTCATACTCAGATGACTCAGTTTGTGAGTTCATATGACTCATTCAGACTCAGGTGACTCAGTTTGTGAGTTCATATGACTCATTCAGGCTCAGACAACTCAGGTTATGAGTTCATATGACTCATTCATACTCAGATGACTCAGTTTGTGAGTTCATATGACTCATTCAGGCTCAGACGACTCGGTTTATGAGTTCATATGACTCATTCAGACTCACATGACTCAGTTTGTGAGTTCATTGGACTCATTCGGACTCAGACGACCCAGTTCATGAGTTCATTCGACTCATTCAGACTCAGACGACCCAGTTCATGAGTTCATTCAACTCATTCGGACTCAGACGACTCAGTTCATGAGTTCATTTGACTCATTCAGACTCAGACGACCCAGTTCATGAGTTCATTCGACTCATTCAGACTCAGACGACCCAGTTCATGAGTTCATTCAACTCATTCGGACTCAGACGACTCAGTTCATGAGTTCATTTGACTCATTCGGACTCAGACGACTCAGTTTACATTTTTATACGACTCATTCAGACTCATGAGGAAAATCGTGTGTTCACTACTAATACACTTCAAGAAATTCTCATATCTAAAGCTTTCTTTTCTTTCTTTCCTTCCTTATTTCTTTCTCTCTCTCAGTGTCAGTGTTGAAGAGCTTGTTAAGCAGGGTTTCTCTTCTCTCTCTCAGATGTTTAGTCTGAAGCGCTGAATTTCTGTCAACAGTTTGAAGAGGCACGAGACGTTAAAAGCTTTGCGGAGACTGTTTGATGTAAATGACTGATTAATGATGAGGAGAACTGCAGTATTTCACTGTATTTTGTCTCAACTTCACAATAATGATGACTGCTTTGAGCTTCACATGAGCAATGTTTTGTGCTCAAGCTCAAAAATGTGATATAGATCATAGATGATGTTTGAGAAATGATCTCAATGATCTCTGGAGGAAAGAGATTATTATACTGCTGAAACCTTCGTGTGAGAGGGAGGAGAGACCATCAGATCATTCTGTCATCATTCACTCGTTCACATGTCCTTCAATGACTTTATCTTCTGGGAAAAAAAGATATTTTGAAGGATGTTAAGAACCAAACAACATTGAACTCCATTGACTTTCATTGATCCCTTTAAGAGTCTGTGGATGAGAAACTAACAGTGTCCAGTTCACTCCAGAAACAACCATCAGCTTCATGAATCACGCTTCAGGTGAATCAGTCCCGTCACACACACTAATCTGAAAACGGACCATGGTGTCAAACCTGCATGACGAACCATGTCACCTGATCTTTCACCAGTTTAATATTGTGTGTGAAGATCAGAAATGATGATAATGAATGAAACAGAGCCAAACTGCATGTGATTCTCTGTTGTGAGTCATGAATCGGTCACGAGTGAAGTATTGATTCATGAACTGAAGAACATCCTTTTGGGCTCGTTGGTGTCTATGAGAATACATTAGAGAGGGTTTTTAATGGAGCGTGTGTAAGGAGCTGAGGCCTTCACACCGTTCACTAGTATTTCACAAGCGTCTGTGAGTCTCGTTCAGCCGTCGTTGAGCCGCAGGCGTTTGCAGGCCAGACGCTCACAGCCGTAAACACGTTCAAACAGCGTCCGGCTGAAGGCATGATCGCACATCTGTCTGTTCGGCTTTGTGAAGGTCTTCTGTGGGTCAAAACACTTTATCATTGATCTACAGTCCGTCTTGTCACGCTGGTCTGGTGTCTAATGTCGTGAACTCATCATTGTGATACTGTTAGGCTCTTAAAAATATAAAAGAACTGTTTTTGATTCCCCAAAGAGCCTTTCATTTTTTCATAATGTGAAGAAGCCAGTGGCTCTTTTAACTTTGGTGTATTTTTGTGTTGTTGTGAATATATCTTCTTGTCCAGTTCCCGATCTGATCGAGTGCCGTTCTTCTCTCGACAGTCGTTTCGTTTGTCTGACGATCAGCTGAGGAATCTGCTGCTGGATTGTGAGGATGAAATCATGCGATCTCCTACAGGTTCTTCATCAGAAACATCTCTCGGGACGATCTCGGCTCTGGTCGCGTCTCCGTGTCTCTCCAGCTCGGATCTGACGGAGCTCTTACGACAAAGCGAGGGAAATGAACATTGGAATAATAAGGCATGAAATATGAAAAAGAATATTCTTCTGTTTTTTATGTTTTGCACTGCTTCATAATCATACTTATATAATTGCACAATAAGGACATGAAAGTGTGTTTGTCATTGTGTCTCTGATCTGTTTGCCAGCGTCAGAATCACAATCAGACTGAAGAACAGCTAAACTAAAATGTAAGAGAACAAAATAAAATGTTCCTTTTCAAAAATCAAACCAATATGTCTTTTTATTCATGTCATGAGCTTTTGATTAACCCCAAAAAAATATATGGATCAAATCCATCTGAACAGTCTGACCATGTTCCCCTTTTCTTTCTTCACGAATGAGAACCTGAGATAACCTTGAATTATGGCTCATTAACATCTCAGAAGCACATGCACCACTGTTCAAAATGAAAGAAACTCATATTTTCATTCAGCAAGGATGCAGTGATTTGATCAAAAAATATTTCAAACTTTGAATCCTGAAACAAATTTATCCACGAAAATAAAAGTTTTCAACAGTTTGAGCATCAAATCATCATGATGATAATGATGCTGAAAATTCAGCTTTGGAATAAATTACACTTTACTATATATTCACATAGAAAACAGCTGATTTAAGCTGCGATAATATTTCACAGTTTTTCAACATTTACGTTTCGTAGATTTGAGATTGTGTGTGATGGATGTAGTTTGGTCCATGTGCACATTGGCAGCGCGGTCGGTGAATGTGGTGTCATGTTCATATGGACGTGTTACAGCGACTCCGACATTCCCAGCATTCCTGACCTTGAAGGTGAGCCGTGTGTTTGCTGATAAATGAACCCAGGATGTGCAAGATTGAGAAAATGAGAATAGTCTTGACCAAATGAGCTTTTATTGTAGCAACCATGAGTCATTTTAACCATAAACCACAGCCGACGACAGTAGAATTAAAATGGACTGGATTTCTTGGTGAACATTTATAGAGATTTATAGTGCAAACTTTATAGTGTGCATAAAAAAATCAGGCCTTCTCACTGTATATTTAAGCTGAGCATGTCATCTGTCAAGGGAAGGTGTAATTTCAGCTGATTCTGGTGTTTAAAGTGATCTCGAGTGGCTTGTGAGATTTTACTCAGCTACTAAAAAGAAAAACATTTCACTGTCATTTTTACTCAAAATTTTTATTGTTCATGTGATCATTATAAAATGATTGATAAGAATTATTAAACTGGTAACAATACTGACACTGAAGCATCCTTAAACATAGAAAACAAAGAAAATCCTCATCAGTGTGCAAACAGTTTATACAAATACTTCCAATGTCAGGTTACAGTTCATTATAAATTATTTAAATAGCATATATCTACATTAAAATAGAAAAAAAAAACTTTACCAATAACTTACTTAAAAAAAAAGACATCATTAATTAGGCACAAACTATTTATATTAACAACTTTCCATTCATGTTCTACTGGGGCATCTCATCCAAAAAATGCTGAATTATGTACAGAAGGAATGTTTTACTACATACAGTAGCTCTAAAACAAACTTATAAATGGCACTAATATCATTTGTAATTTTTGTTGAGTTCAATTATACAACAGTGAGGTAATATTTGTATGTTTACATCATATTTTGTTCATATTCATTCACCCCAGTCGGCTCCTCCTGGCCTGAAGGAAACGCTCTCAAAGCTCCAGTTGTTCTCTTTGTTTGTTTCAGTAATAAGTGGCACTGAGATGATTCTCATGGTATCCATCTCCTCTCAACACAATAAATAAATCAGACAAGTGCGCTTGTTATGCCTCTATAATCTCTCCACTTCCTCTTTCATTTATGCTTGTTTAGAACCACAAAAACTCAAGCTCATTTGTGTATTAATCTAAGACATGAACTTCCTCCTTGAGCGGTGAGTCACAAAGGTCCTTCTAGCCCTGAGAAAGACTCCACTCTATAAACAGTGAAATTAAGATGCTTTGGTTGTCAACATCAATGATTGAATCTGATCGAAAGCAGAAGGGGGTAATGGATAACTTGTGGAAAATCAAGCCTGAATCATAGAGACCTGAAGATATGGATGTCTCAATGACAATCGTCCATGGCAGAAGAACATGCTTTCACAAAGTCCGTCCGTCCTGTGCATCATCCCTCAACAGTTCCTCCTGTGGGATCTCAAACCCACCAGAATCGAGGAGAAGCTTTTACTTCAGTTCATAAGCGACTCCATTCTGTCATGATCATAGTCCACAGCAGATCTGAGGTGACATTACAGAAGAGCTTCCCTTTACCCACCAAATGTTAAGAAACTAGAAACTGATTGAGACTCCCATTGAGATTCAAGGAGATCGATGAGATGAAAGTGTTGATGGACCACCCTGCTCGACCTTGTCCTGTGGTCCTCATTTGGATTGATAGTTTTTGGCCTCCACGTTTGGATCCTTGATCCCACCACAGAAGAGAGTTTTATAACACACAACACATTTAAACCAACAGAAAAGAACAGATAGATGGCACGTCCTTTGGTAAAACTGTTATACATCTGCAAGAGAGTAAAAAAAAAACACCTGTGAGATTTCCCAGAACAATATGAGAGCAATATTCTTTAAAACCATCCAAATGAGTTACCTCGGCATTCGTATTTGAGGTCTGAGAAGTAAACCATCTCTTGAGAGAAGACAAAGAGGCCAAGTCTTCCTCCAGCGTATGTCTTGTCAGTGATGCTTCCTGAATCTGCCATGACTTTCTTGCCCTCATACATGATAACTCTGAAAAGAACCAAAAGAAGAAGAGTGATTAAAGCTGCTTTAGCTATTGGTTAGTAACTAAATCAAATCTTGATCGAAGTTGACCATCCACACTTACCTGATGTGTCCGGTTTTGGGTCTGTGGATCAGGTGCCATCTGTAAGCAGTGTAATCCTTCCAGCCAATGTTCTTGGGGTCGTGCCAAAGGGTACGCACCTGCAAACGGTCCAAAATAAGGTGAGCGGGACATTTCAAAAACCAAAATCACTTAAATGTTCCCATGACAGCTTGAGAATGATACATACTTGTCCTTCGGTGTCTCCAGTGTGCCACAAAGCGTTCCTGAGATGTTCGCCCGGTCCTGTAGTGGAGTTCACTACTTTAATGGACAGTCCAGAGTAACCCTGGGCTTTGGTGGGCGTATGAGACCAGTAGGTCTGTGTGATCTGTTTCCACATCACCACATAGAAACGTGAGCTGGATTGGTAGCCAAACACAAAGCCGGCATAATCGTCATCACGGTCTGTGTTGATGAAGAACGTGCCGCTAAAGTCCACTGCATTGAACTCATCATAACCTGAGGAACAACAAGAAGAACGTTAACGCTTGGATGTAGATTAACATGTTCATCACGAGCCAGTGTCTCTCAAACACTTACCAACGGCAATGCCAGGATCACAGTTGACGGTCTGCAGAAGTTCTTTGCCCTGGTGACGGACGACCCAGTTGGGGTCGATTTGGGAAGTTCCTGTGGGATCGAGGGGAACCATCTGGAACCTGCGGAAATCTGTTTCACTGATGGCAAAGTTCTCCGGGCAGACATCATGAATATCCAGCACGTTATCTTGGTCAAAGTCGTATTTGCAAACGTCACCTCGGCCATCACCTGGACAGGAGAAAAGAGATGAAAATTCAGCATGTGGAACTTCATTCTTGCACGAATTGAATCATACAGAAAATGAACTGAAATCAGCGCCAGTGTGGTTGACTCACCATCCGAATCCAGTTGGTCTGGGTTGAAGGCGAGTCGGCAGTTGTCTTTGTCGTCAGGTACGCCATCATTGTCATCGTCATGATCGCAGGCGTCTCCTTTGCCATCCTTGTCGTGGTCGACCTGGTTGGCGTTGGGGATGTAGGGGCAGTTGTCGAGGTTGTTCTGATGTCCATCCTCATCGATGTCTTGGTTGCTGTCACACTTGTCTCCAATGTTGTCCGAGTCTGAGTCAATCTGTGACATAACATCGATTAATGCAAAGTCTTCATCATCTGCTGCTCATGGTTGCACACTCGTGTCTTAAAAAGCAAGCAGAGGCAGCTCACCTGGTCAGGGTTGTGCTCCAGCGGGCAGTTGTCACAGTGGTCACCGACTCCGTCCCAGTCAGTGTCTCTCTGGTCAGTGTTGTACACATACGGACAGTTGTCCTTCTCATTCAGAATGCCTGGACAAATCAATTCCAGTGTCACGCCAATGATTCCTTACAATGGTTTCTTTGTCCGTCCCAGAATACAATGACGAAAGATTCATGACGTGTAACTCACCGTCACCATCGATGTCTATGGCACACGCATCACCCTCGCCATTGTTGTCGGTGTCGGTCTGTTCTGGATTACTGTCGTACGGGCAGTTGTCGCATCGGTCGCCAACTTGATCGCGGTCGTGGTCGTACTGTCTTGGGTTGAAGATGAATGGGCAATTGTCCTGGTTCAAAACAAGAAGATCCAGCCAAGTCAGTGATGAAAACAGAAACATCTGGAGCTGTTCTCTACCTCACCGACCTGAATTTATAAATACATTAGCACAGCATAGCAAAGCACTAAACAAAATGAATGTCTTAAGTTATATGCCATGGATGTGACCATTTGGGACACAGCTGTGCAGGAATTCAGCTTTTGGCTGCAAGACTCTGACTGTTTGTTTGCCCAGTCAATTTTTTTTCCAGTGTATGATTTGAATTATGGATGTTGAACCAAGGGATCCAGCTACTGGCAACGATTCTCTCTCTTTTTTTGTTCACTCTGTTCTTTCTTTTCTAGTCAGCAGCATGCTATCTCTAAATGCTTCTGCAGAAGAAGAATGTGTTTACGACTTACCCCCTCATCAGGGATCCCATCATTGTCATCATCACTGTCACAAGCATCTCCAGTTCCATCTTTGTCATAGTCTTCTTGCCCAGAGTTGGGAAGGTCAGGACAGTTGTCCTAAAATACAACACATTTTGATGAAGATTTTGTAACCACATTGTATAACGGGATATGGTAAAGAAATGGTCACATACCTTCTTGCAGTGGTAGGTGGCGTTTTCCACACAGTGGAGGTCTGTGTTTGGCCAGCCGTCCAGGTCTGGGTCCTCTCCGCAGATGTAACCATTCCCAGCATAGCCTGGTTTACATTCACAGCGGAACATGATGTCGGAAAAGACTCCTAGGTAGATGCAGTTGGCATTCTTATTGCAGTCATGGCTGCCGTCCTCACATGGGTTTCTTGGTGTGCAGACCTGTGAGAAAGTCAAGTTTATGGAGGTTAGCACTTCATGAAAGGAGAAAGAACTGCCCCTTGACATTGTTGTAAACTGCTCTAACCTGTTTATTGGCAATGGCCTGCTCCATTCCTCTGCCAAAGGGCTGTTGTCCGGAGTAGCGCGGTGGGCAGGGCAGGCAGTTGTAGCCCGGTTCCGTGTTCTCACACTGATGGACTCCATTGAGCACAAAACACGCATCGGGAACTTCTTTGCACTGCAGATACCAAGATTAAGAATATTTAGAAACACCAGAATCTCCATTAGGAGTGTCAATCTCATTAGCATGACACTCTCACCTCATCAATGTCTTGACAGTGGACTCCATCCCCAGTGTATCCAACCGGACACTCTCCGCACGTCCAGGAGCCATCGGGGAAGCTAGTGCATTTGGTGCCGGCAAAGCACGGGTTAGAGAGACAACCATCTGTTCATGATAGAATAGAACTGTGTTATTTTTGTTTAACAAGAATCTTAAGCTTGATCCTTAACAATGAAGCATTTCATGTCTCACCAACGGGACACAACTGGGCGTTGCACATACGGCTTCCTTTGGAGTCACCCAGACATTCTTTTCCACCGTATTTGGGAGCAGGGCTGTTACACAAACGGTGTCGGCGCTGCAGTCCTCCACCGCAGGTGACGGAGCAAGAGTCCCATGGTGACCAGGGTCCCCAACCCCCATTCACTGAGACACAGAAAGAAATGCAGTGTTAATTGGGTTTTCAGGTTATATGCTGCAAACACTCCAACAGTTATATGGAAAACACTCACCTGGGCACGGGGCCTTCTGGCATGGCTCAGTCTGGCGACCATCTCCCTCGCAGTCTTTGCCACCCATCTGAGGCGTTGGGGAGTTGCACAGCCGGATGCGAGTGATGACGCCCTCGCCACACGTCACTGAGCAGGAAGACCAGGGAGACCAGTGGCTCCAGCCGCCATCCTGCTTGACTGCATGAAAACAGAAATAAGTGTTAAACATGTGCATGTAACCGGTCCTACTGAGTGGGATTTCGAACTCTGACATGGATCCCTAATATGCCTCTTGAGGCCAAGGGAGTGAGGTTTTACACTCACAGTTCTTACTGGCTTACGTTACACTCCCCTCCTCTAAACTTCACTCCCATCTGGGTCACGGCACCATGTCAAGTCAAGTCAAATTTATTTATATAGCGCTTTTACAATTGGTAATCGTTTCAAAGCAGCTTTACATATTAGAAGCACAGAAAAAAAAAAGGGAAGTGGTTAAAACTGTACAAACAAGCGTGGTAATATGTAACATATACAAGATGGTGCTACATTAAGCCAATGTCGGCTGACTTCCAGGGGTGGAAAAAACCCCCTAGGAGAAAAACCCAGCATGCTAGCACTGGGAAAAAAGTCCTAGGAGGGAAAAAACCCCTTGGAAGATATATATATGTAAATGTATATGGAGATCAAAATCTGAATTGTACATTTTTATTATAGAGATTAAAAATCGATTATATATATATATATATATGTAACCGGTCCTACTCGACTTGCTCTGAGCGGGATTCGAACCGGTGACTCCGACATGGGATCTCTAATATGCTTCTTGAGGCCAAGGGAGTGAGGTTTTACACTCACAGTTCTTACTGGCTTACGTTACACTCCCCTCCTCTAAACTTCACTCCCATCCGGGTCATGGCACCAAATGTAACCGGCCCTACTCCACCCGCTCCTAGCGGGATGCGAACCGGTGACTCTGGCATGAGAGGCTTTACATGCATGATGATCTGAATATGACCGGTGTTGTTAAACTCACAGCGTTTGTCGCACTCTTGCGTGTAACAGTCTCTCGTCTGGACGGACGTGCCATCGCAGTTGCTGTTGATCCGGTCACAAGAGCGTCCGCGCTGCTGAACGCCTCTTCCACAGGTCACCGAACAGTGTGTCCATTCGGACCAGGGCGACCAGCCGTCTTCTACACCCGCATCACTCGCTTGAGGAAGAGAATCAGAGAACATATTTAAACAGGGACAGCGTTCAGAGGAAAGATGACCTACATAATGAATAACGAATGCTGAAATTTAACAACCGCTGGACTCACGTGTTCCGCAGCGCGGGCAGCATTCACCATCTGGGACAGTGGCGTTGGCGCAGGGCATGAGAGGGCAGGAGATTTCACGACACACAGTGGCGGAGTTCTGTGAAATATAATATTTGAAGCAAGTTTAATTAAAATGATCCTGACAGCTGCACATAATGGATGAGAAATAAACGCCTCTCTGCTGGCTTTCGGTTTGCCAATAAAAAGCGACCCCTGGCTTGGCCAGGAAAATCTTGTGGTGATATAAACTCTGAGCGGGCAGCAGGGGAATACATCTGACCGGACTAACAAAGTGTTTTAATGTGGCCAACATGAGGGTGGAGGGTGGAGAATACAGACTGAGTCAGCGGCCACAACCACACACACACTAACACAAACACACACTCGCTGGTTTCACCGGAAACCAGAGTCAGCGGGTATCACTCACCAATTAAAACATTCCTGAATCTGGGCCATTTAGATGCATGTGTGCAGAGAAAAAGAGACAGAAACACAGAACAGACAAGTTCAGCACCTGTTTCTCTTCTCCCAACACTTTCCACCAGGGCTTTTTGGACTTGGACAAATCTGGTCTACCAGCTCCCTGCACTAAACCAGTATAAATGGAGTGAAAAGCACAGTTGAACAATGTACCTGACATGTGCAGTGCGTGCAGCTGTCCACCGTCCACTCGTCTTTGTCTCGGTAAACAATGCCGTTGTGCAGACAGACTCCTTTGTGGATTTGAATCTGGTTCATTATTAAGCTGTTGTCTGCTGTCTGAATGGCAGGAAAGAGAAATGTCATTTCATGTAAGGCTCAAGTGACTGAGGAACAAATGTTTGGCAATACATGAGAAACAGGGTGGAGAGACACATGCATGAACATCAGACAGACAGCTGGATTTGATCCTCACCACTTGGCGGAGCTCATTTGACAACTGCTTCACCACCACACCGAGTCCCTTGAGCTCCGTAAACATGCTGGTCAGATCGTCGCAGGAGAATCCACAGATGTCTTGCAGACCTGAAGAGGAAAAGGATTCTGACGTTAACTCCATGCCACGACCCCAGAGACACATCATCGCAAACGCGTGACGACCATCTGACCTTTAGACTTGTGTCCGGTGTAATCAGTGCGGATGGCCGGACTGGATCCATTCACGGAGTTCTCAAAGTTCATGACATCTGTGATGAAGGTTGCTGTAATGACAATTGAGTGACAATATTTATATCTTTATTTAATTAATTTACATTTATGCATTTGACTTGCATTGCATTCAATTACATTTTATCGGTTCTTGCTTTCCCTATATAGGATTTGAACTGTGGTATTACTAGTGTCATGCTCTACTATCTGAGCTACAGTTAAAGTTGACATTTTTCGATATTTAATCAAATAAAACCTGTGTTTTTATAGCATTCATCAATTAAATTTGATATCATTCATGAGTTTGAGATAAAATAAAGACTTACAGCTCTCGCATCCTCTATTGCGTAAAATCGCGTCCAGCGTCGTTCCAAAAACAAACCGCACATTCTGAAGAACTCCCTGGAAAAATGGGATACTGGTCAAAAACCGAGACTCACAGAAAAAAAAAAAAAAAAAAAAAAAAACCCAAACCGTTTTCCAACAGCTACTATTACATGGAACATCCAGACTGTAAAACAAAAACACTCCGCGCTTTGCGCGCATTAAGTGCGTCTTTACGCGTTTCCAAACTCCTCGTTAGAGGAGGAAAATACGCATTAAATGGAAACAGAATAACTTCACAATAATCATGCCGCTCTAATAGATCAAAACCCAGGCTCTACTCACCATGAAGCGATCGGATTTGGCGGCTCCTTTGGCGATCCTCAGGCTGGCGATGTCCGCGCTCTCCTGACTCAGAATCTGCTGGATCGGAACATCGAGCTCTTGAGTGTTGATCTCCTCGCAGCCCACATAAACCTGAGCTCGATCCTCCTGCACAAACACCGTGATGTTCTTCCAGTGCCCGTTCGCCACGCTCACGTCCTCGATGGACACCACATGCTGTCCGCTCGCGGTCCAGTACACCAGATCCACGGTGTTGGCTTTCCCATTGGATATGATCTCAAAGACGGACCCGGTGCCGTCAGTCCTCTCCACGGAGATCAGGCTGCCCCGGGTGCGTTTGGCTTGCTTGAGGTTGGCGGTGAAGATGAAGCCTCTCTCGCTCTGGATGGAGTAGATCAGGTCCCTGAAGGAGAGCTCGGGCACGGAGGGGATCAGGTTCGGGTTCAGGATCTTGTACGCGGGGCTGTATGGATCGGGTCCCTTCACCAAACTCACCCCGTGATGCTTCTTATGCAGATGAGTGAGCTCGAACAGGTCGAACACGGTATCATCGTCCAGCATTTCTGCGGATTGGGAGAGACGTGAGCGCGCACGACTATGAAACACATCAGAGAATCAGAGGAAAGAGTTTGTCCTCACCTGCATGTCTGCTGCTCTCGGAACTCCACAATAAGAGACACAAAACGAGTCCTCTGAGAATCATGATTCCCCCTGAACACACACCAGAGCACACATCACACCTCTGTCCGAACATGTGAAGGACGATGATGGAGATGAAGCGCACTTACCTGCAGAGAGACGCTCTGATGATAAAGAAATTCTCCCAGTGTCTGTATAAGTGTGTGTGTGTGTGTGTGTTCGTGTTGGAGATGTTCTGCTCTTCTGTGCACATGAGAGTCCGTCGCTATTTAAGTCATTTCACACATTCTTCAGCTGCGCTCTCGACCAATCAGCGTTCAGCAGGACTCGCGTATTCAACGTCAGGAGAAAAAATTGCACATTCCTCAGCAAACTTTCCATAAGCCTCAATCTGCTGCTGCGCGCGCACACACCTTTATCAAACATATATATAACATCCTGTGGAGTCTGTAAAATGTAAATGTTTTTTAAAGAGTCTCTTCTGCTCACGAAGGCTGAATGTATTTGATCAGACATACTATAAAAAACAGTGAAATATTATTAGAATTTAAAATAACTGTTTTCTATGTGAATATATAGTAAAGTGTAATTTATTCCTGAATTTTCAGCATCATTACTCCAGTCTTCAGTGTCACATGATCCTTCAGAAATCATTCTGATATGATGATTTGCTGCTCAAGAAACATTATGATTATTATCAATGTTATATTTTTGTGGAAACGGTCATACATTTTATTTTTCAGGATTCTTTGATGAATATAAAGTTCTAAAGAACAGAAATATTATTTGAAATAGAATCTTCTCTAACATTATAAATGTCTTTACTGTCTTTCTGTTCTTATCCAGCAGATTCGGTTTGATTTCTGAATCATTTGTTTTGACAAATTCCATTACAATTCCATTAGGACTTTATCATTTTTTCAAGTTTTAAAGCCCATATGAATTTGAATTTGGACATAATGGTATTTCCTGTTTAGTCTTCATATAAATCACATGTATCTATTATTTCACAATAATCACACAGACTAGATGCAGTGTGTGTGTGTGTGTGTGTGTGTGTGTGTGTGTGTGTGATTTATGAGGACACAAATGTGCATAGTGACATGGGTATTATGACGTAAACATTAAATATGAGGACATTTCATAAGTCCTCATATTTAAAACAGCTTTAAAAACACACAAAACAATGATTTATTAAAAATGTAGGGTAGTGTAGGGGGAAGAATGTACAGTTACAGTATAAAAACCATTACGCCTATGGAATGACCTCACTAAGAGAGCAAAAAAAAAAAAAACCTGTGTGTGTGTGTGTGTGTGTGTGTGTGTGTGTGTGTGTGTGTGTGTGTGTGTGTGTGTGTGTGTGATTATGTGAACGCCCAGGAAACATCAAATCAAATGCTGCAGTGATGCAGTCACAGCTCTATCAGCGATGGCACATGTGGGCGGCACAGAGGAACACAAAGCCCTTCTGAAGGGTCGACAGAACCAGCCTGATGTCACTGTTTCCAGTCCATACGCAGATATACAGAGACTGAACGCCTGTTCAATATCTCCTCAGACGCTCACTGGAGCAGGTCCAGTATCTGTGCTGCGTCTCCTGATCGGAAACATCAGAATGTGACAGAAGGATTCCTGAAGGATATACAGTGACCAATCACACTTTAAAATGGCTGAATATGCCATTAGATGCAACATATCAAAGCAAAGAAAGATGCTCTGCAAAAAATGATTTTCCTATATAGTATTTAGTCTTGTTTTCCAGACTAATGGATGCTTTCAATCGCTGCAAATGTGACTCCAAACACCTTTAACACACTTTTTTCTCTTGTCATCCAATGATTTGAATCTCAAACTGTCAGACAGGATTTACAGTCGTTGAACAGCGTTCAGGGAAACTCTCACCTGATTGGTCACCGGCTCAGGTTGGATGCGTGTGGACCCGAGGATGACGGTGGGATCTGCTGCCCTCGGGCCTGGAACTTTCCAATAAACCATGAGTCAGTGGCATCGGCTTTCGCTGTCATGCTCCGACAAACACCGACTTCTCCTGAATTCACATCCCAGAGAAACGCAACATGTGTTTAAATTGACACTTAATGCAGAGATTTATAGATTGAATTTACAAGCTTCCACATGCAAAAAATGATTCTCTTCCTCAGTATTTTTGTCTTAAATCATTCTTAAATCAAGATGCATTTACCGGAGAAGCACAATGACTCTTTATAATTTCTGAAAAAATATATTAAAATTAAGTGACTTTACACTTAAAACAAGACTAATGTGGTCAGAAAAAGAATCGTATTTTCCATTTTAATAGTTTATTTAACTATTGGCAGATATTTGTTCTTCACTGTACTTGAAAATTACTTAAAAGATTTTGGTTAAAAATTTCTTATATGATTGTTATTTTCCATTTTTAATTACGTTTATTTTTCTGACTTTTTGTTCTTACTTCATTTTGATTCAATTTTCAGAAAACAAGTCTTAATATCTTCAGTCATTTCTCTTCTCCAGTAAATGTATCTTGATTTAAGAATGTTTAGATGTTTGTGCTGGAAAACGAGACAGAAACACTGAGGAAGAACATGCGAATTGAAGACAAACATTTACTCCATCACTAATAAATCCTTCACAAACATGAATTAAGAGAGTCAATAGATTTCATTTGGATTTCAGATTAATTGGAGCTCTTCATCTTGAATTCAAATAAAATTAAGAGTTTAAAATGCTTTTGCCAGGAAATCTCAGTCATGCTCCATTACTGGCTGTTCAGCTGAACACAGATCAGTGGCTGTGGATCACCTGTCACTTCAGGGAAGAGCTGATGTTGTTTGCTTGACGCACTCTTCGCCACGTCCTCAGGGCTTCAGTCCGGACTCCTCCTGAGATGCTTCTGTCTCTTCATCATGAGTGCTGATAACAGGGAGCTCATGACTTCAGGGAATACTCATCCTCATGACACTGCACTTGGCCTTCCAGGAAAGACATCTCCAAAATCAGTGCAGATTGCTTAATGCTTCTGGATGACGAATATGATAGCCAGTGAAGAAGGGTCACGTTGGGCGATGCATTTCAAGCAGCGCTGAGAGATCGGGATTGAAGCCGTCAGATGCACAACAGCATCTGTGAGAGATGGAGATTAATGAGGCCGAGCAGCTGAAGTCATGTCATGTCTTTTTTTATTATTGCATAGAGCTTTTCACAATAAAGATGGTTTTAAAGCAGCCTTACAGAAAGTCATACTGCACATGTACCAGTGACTCGGACACACGTCTGAGCGCTCGAAGGGAATTATTACGAGAT